>NC_133661.1:43477836-43639565 GCF_037893015.1 Macrotis lagotis | reverse complement strand
GAATAAACTAAACAGAGCAGTCTAGACTAGAATATAACATATGGCACGGATCTTCTGCAGAGCTTACAATGTGTTGAGATGAACATAATTGTTAATTGCTTATGCACCTTCCTCTAAACATACTTGTTAACATATACACATATATATCCTACAACATTCCATGCTCTAAATATTCTTTAATTTACATTGAATTTGAGACAGTCAGTAAAATGAACTAAAACTACTTCAATATTTCCAAAGGCCTATTGTTTTCTCAGTGTGGGATAGCTCATTCTTTTGTTTTTGTTTTTGCAAGGCAATGGGGTTAAGTGGCTTGCCCAAGGTCACACTGCTAGGTAATTATTTAGTGTTTGAGGCCAGATTTGAACTCAGGTACTCTTGACTCCAGGACCGGTGCTCTACCCACTACACTACCTAGCCACCCTGGGATATCTCATATTTTTATTCCATCATTATCATATTCAAATGCAAAGTCTTCGCCTCATGACTAGCCATCTGGTAATGCATTTCTTCCAAATAAATAAAGCTAGATCTCAGACAGCAGATTCCAAAATTTGACCAGGCCCGTACCTGAATTTCTTCTATCTTTGTAAGATCTTAGAAAGTAATTCATGGCTGTCACAGTCTTTAAGAACCCAAGATCATCTTCAAAAATGAACAGGTATCAGGGCAATATCTTTCTGGAGCCACAAGTGATAAGATGACTATAAACAGGGTGACAAATTTTAGATCCAAAAGGCTTCATAATTATGGTGTGAAGTTGATTTGTCTAGCAGACTAGAGTTTGCAAATGGTTTTTAGTTTATTAAATATGAGTCAACAGTATAGGGCAGAGTAGAACAGAAAAGAGTAGAGTGAAACAGGCAAGTAAAGGAGAGAGAATGGAGATAGTTCAACTGTACAATGCAAACTATATTCAGAACAGTGATAGTTACACTGTAAACTCTTTTTAATCTACTTCTGGAGTACAATGTTTAGAAATGGGTTAAAGTTGACATATGAGCATGATCTATGATCTAAAATTTATAATATGAAGAAAGTTCCCAGCAATAGTTAAGCTGAAAACAAAAAAAAATATGGAGGGTATGGTTATTTTCATTTCACTGGTACTACATTTACAATTATTTCAAAATTTTGAGGTAAATTAATTTGTCTCTCTCTCAAACATGCCCCCTTCTCTCCACTTACAATGCCAACACACTTGTGCAGATTCTCATCACTTCAAACCTTGATTCTGCCAATAGTGGGGTAATGGAACTTTCTGTCTCAAATCTCCTCCCACTCTGATATAACCTCCATTCAGGCACGAATCCATTTCCCCCCAAAATAGGTCCAATCATGTCACACACACACATACACACCCATGTCAATAAACTGCAGTAGCTTCCCATTGCTTCCAAGAGAAAATACATAATGCTATGTATGGCATTTAAAACTGTTCATATTCGGGGTGGCTAGGTGGTGTAGTGGATAAAGCACTGGCCTTTGAGTCAGGAGTACCTGAGTTCAAATCTAACCTCAGACACTTAATAATTACCTAGCTGTGTGGCCTTGGGCAAGCCACTTAACCCCATTTGCCTTGCAACACCCCCACCCAAAAAAAAAAACCTGTTCATATCCTAGCTCCCATTTACCTTTCCAATCTTTTTACATCTTACTTCTCAACATGGGCTCTTTAACCCACTGACTGACTTCTTGACTGTTCAAGGAACAAAATACTCCATCTCTCAACTCAATACATTTTCCTCGGTTGTCTCCCAAGTCAGCATTTCTCTCTCTCCTCTACTCCAACCTGGCTTCTTTTAACTTCCAACTAAAGTCTGACCATCAACAGGAAGTCTTCCTTAATTCTTCATATCTCCAATGCTTTCCATCTGTTAGTATATTTATCATTATGTATCTTGATTTGTATATATTTGTATTCATTTTGTCATCTCCATTAGATTGTAAGCTCCCTGAGGGCAGGGGTAATTTTTCATCTTCTTTTGTATCCCTGATGCTTAACACAATTTGTAACACATAGTAAGAGCCTTAAAATGTGTATTGATTAATTATATGATTTAAAAGAGAATGAGACTGTGACCAGAGAGGTTAATGACTTGCTCAAGATCACATTGGTAGTAATTAATAGAACAAGATTTAAAATCAGTTTCTGTCTCAAGATCCAGCATTCTTTCCATTCCATTCTTGTCGCCTCTTTTTCTGGTTATCCAATAGGTAAAAATGCTTGGCAAGGTTCTAAAGAGCAAACTTAGATGGAAGTTCCACATAAGATTATTTCCAAATTATTTCTAAATCCGAACTAAACTGAACTACCCATTAGACTAGATAATCATGATGCTAAAGTGTGATGATGCTTTTTTTTCAACCTCAGCCTATATCATTCTTTTTATTACCCTTCCAAGTACATCATACATGGTGGGATGTTTTAGAGTTATTGTTTTCTTTTTCCTTTGTGGGGATGGTTTGCTATTCATTTATGATTAAACTTTTGAACAAACCTATTTAGTAGAACCACATTATAAGAGGAGGACTATGTGGTTTCAGAGAAAATGCAGTCTTTCAGGTCTTCTCTGAATGAGAAATAATTAATCAAAGTCTCTCTGTCTAGTCTCACAATACTTTCTTTTGGATCTGTACGTCTAAAGATTTTCTCAAAGCTTGATCTTTAAAACTATGCCCAAAGAATGCTTCCAGGATGTCCATTAACCATATGTGCCATTATTCACTTCCCCAGTTGATAGCAAATACTAAGCCACCTCTACTTTAAACAAGAAGTTCAAACTAGATTATCTATACTTAGTGAGTATGGTGGTAAATGGAGGATTGATTATGGCATCAGGAATAGTTGGATTCAAAGCCTGTCCCTGCCCTTTACTAGCTAATCTAAACAAGTCACTAAATCTGTCTCTTCCTCAGTTTCCTTATCTACAAAAATGGGGATAATCATATGCATTATACCAATCCTGGAGTTACTATAAGACTCAAATGGGATAGTCTAGTTTAGAATATTTCTCATATAACTATTGACAGCTTTTATTTCTTCATTTGAAAATTGCCTCTTCATAGAGTATAAACATTAATGCACTCTCTAAATCTTTTTCTTTTTTTAGGTTTTTGCAAGACAAAAGCCACAAAAGTGGCTTGCCCAAGGCCACACAGCTAGGTAATTATTAAGTGTCTGAGACCGGATTTGAACCCAAGTATTCCTGACTCCAAGGCCAGTGCCACTACGCCACCTACCCGCCCCATCTAAATCTTAATAATATTAATTGAATTAATGTTAGTTTCACTATAAAATGACAGTTGAACCAGGGTTTATTCCAGCCTAAAATATGTTATTGAAATTTCAATTTAATATGATGTACATTTATCTTATTTTAATAGTGTTTTCCCCAAATTATATGTGCAGAAATTTTTTATTATTTATTTTTAATTAATAAATACTTTATTCCAAATAAATAATTCTCAAAATATTAACATAGACATTTAAATAGTCACTAATAATTTACAGTTTATGTCTTTCTAAGTGAAACTTCAAACTAAAGCAAAATTCAATGGAATAGAACAACATCTGAATAGGACTATACTTATGTTTCCCTCATTATTTTACTGTATATGCCACCTCTGATTTTCCTTTCTGTTTTGGCCACTTATATTGATTTTGATCTATGCAACACTTATTTTTACCAGATTTCTGAGTTCCATGATTTTTTCCCTCTCTCCTTTGCCTATCCTCTTCCAAAAATTTAAGTGGTTTGATAAAGATTATATATGTTCAATTATGTAAAACATTTCCATATCAGTCAAAGTATGTAAAACATTTCCACATTAGTCACAGAAAGAAGAAATCCATCAAAAGGAAAAAAAAATACACAAAAAAGTAAATGAAAAAGTGTGCTTTGATCTGCATTTAGAGTTCACCAATTTAACTGAATATGAATAGCATTTTCCATCATGAGACTTATGTAACTATCATGGATCATTGTGATTCTGAGAAGAGCTAAGCCATTCATAGTTGATCTTCACACAATTTTGCTGATACTGTGTACAACCTTCTCCTGGTTCTGTTCATTTCATTTTGCTTCAGGTCATACCGATCTTTAAAGGTTATCCTTAATCTGCCTGCTCATCATTTCTTATTGTATAATTATATTCCATTGCATTCATATACCACAGATTATTCAGTCATTCCTTAGTTCATGATCATCCCCTCAATTTCCAATATTTAGCTACCTTAAAAAGAGCTGCTATAAATATTTTTACACATTTAGGATTTTTTCACCCTTTTTATGATCTCTTTGGTATATAAACCTAGTAGTGGTATTTCTGGATCAAAGGGTATTCACAGTTTGGTTGCCATTTCAGCAGAGTTTCAAATTATTCTTCAGAATTTATCAATTCATAGTTCCACCAATGATAAATGTGTCCCATTTTCCCACATACTCGCCAACAATCTCATTTTGTTATTTGTTTTTTTGTCTCATAAATGTGAGGTGTTATCTCAGAGTTATTTTAATTTGCATTTATCTAATCAAAAATGAGTTAGAGAACTCTTTCATATGACTAGAGATAGCATTGATTTTTCATCTGAAAACTGCCTTTTTCTAACTTTTGATCATTTATCGATTGGGGAATGAACTACATTCTTATAAATTTGACTCAGTTTCTATTTATCTGAGAAATAAGGCCTTTATCAAAAATACTTGCTGCAAGATTAAGATAATTTTATCTTATTAGAACTGAGTAGCAGTAGACTATCTTATGAGGAAATGAATTTCTTATTATTTGAAATTTTAATGAAACGTATTTATGATTAACTGAAATAGATGACCTTCAAATGTTAAAGTTCTGACTATCTCAACAACTTCATCTTGTAAACAGTATCTCTAAAAGCTAGTTTGAACTGCTTATTTCATAAAATATAAATGAAGGGGTTCAATACAGGTGTAATTACAGTGTTCATGAGAGCTGCCTCCCTGTTGATGTCTAATCTGTTGGTTTGATTGGGTTTTATATATATAAAAATGCAGCTACCATACATTAGAGAGAGGACAATGAGGTGAGAGGAACAGGTGGAGAAAGCTTTCTGGTGTTCCTTAGCTGATGGGAGATGCATAATTGTGATTGTAATATTGATATAACAAATGATGGTGACAGTAAGAGAGGACAGAATGATGACCAAAGCAAGAACAAAAGCCAATGATTCAACAGCACTTGTGTCTGAGAATGAGAGTTTTGTCAGAGGACCAAGATCACATAAGAAATGTTTGATGATATTTGAATCACAGAAGGATAGTTGAGACACTTTTACCATCAGACCCGTTGTTATTATGATCCCCATACTGCAACAGTACAAGATAAGAAAGAAGCAGACCTTCATTGTCATGATACTAGGGTAACGCAGAGGGTTGCAAATTGCCATGTATCGGTCAATTGACATCACAGCTATAAGAAAGAAGTCTGTGATTCCAAGAGAAATAAAGACAAAGACTTGAGTGAAGCAAGCAGCAAAGGAAATGGTTTGCATACCTGAGAGAAAGATTGCCAGCAATTTGGGAATAACACTTGTTGTAAAACAGCATTCCAGGAAAGAGAAACCACTGAGGAAAAGATACATTGGTATTTGGAGACGATGGTCCATCCACACAATCATGACAATGAGTATATTACCTATGACTGACAGAAGATATAGCAGCAGAAGGACAACAAAGAGGAGTTTCCCCAGGCGCTGGACAGCTGGAAATCCCTCTAAGATGAATTCTTCAACATTTGTCTCATTTCTCATTTTCAACATCTTATTATGGAACCTATAAAACAGAAAGACTCTTTTGGTTCAGTGTACTTTCAACTTTCCCTAATTATATATATTATGCTAAGGCTAGGTACAGGAGTGCACTGGCTTATTACAATTCAGTCTTTGCCTCAAAAAAACTTTTAATTGGTTGTTTACAAGAAAACTATATGAAGCAGAAAGATACACACAGGGTAAAGGTAAAAAGACTGGAGCAGAATATATTATTGTTCAGTTAAATTTAAAAAAGGAAGCAGCAATCCGGATTTCTAATACAACCAAAGCAGAAATAGATCTAATTAAAAGGGATAAGGAAGGAAAAAGACATTGTAATACTAACTCTACCTAATATATATACATATATATATATAAATATATACATATATATATATTTGTGAAATTTTGTGAAATATTCCTTATAATGCTCAACAATTGAGAATGGCTGAACAAGTTATGGTATATGAATCTTATGGAGTACTATTGAAATAAGAAAACATGAGTTACTTGACCTCAAAAAAACCTGGAAAGACTTGCATGAACTGATGTTCAATGAAGTGTGCAGAACCAGAACCTTGTTCACATCAACAGCAACATTGTGAGATCAATAACTCTGATGGAAGCAATTACTCTCAGCAGTTCAATGATTAAGGACAATCCTCAGAGACCTGTTAAGGGACATGTCATCTACATCCAGAGAAAAATTATGGATTTTGAATGCAGAGCAAAGCATACTATGTTCACTTTATAAAACTTCTTTTATATTTTTCTTGTCTCTTATGGTTTTCCTCCTTTAGTTCTAATTCTTCTTTCAGAACACAACTAATATGGAAATATGTTAAACACTATTGTACATATATAACCTATATAAAATATTTGCTACCAAGAGGAGGAGATAGGGAAGGGAAGATGGTAGGAAAATGACATATTTAAAAGTTTTCAAAAGGATGAATGAAGAAAACTGTCTTTGTATATAATTAGAAAATGAGGTTTTTTAAAAATAAAATCTTATAATTGAAGAGAGATCTTTAAGTACTCAAATAATTCCTATAGTTGGACAATTATTGAGATTCAGAATGGATAAATGGATGACTTGAGAAATTCAACATAGGAATTCTTCTCTGCACAGGGGCACAAAAAGGTATATAGGATGAAAATATTCCATACATTGGAGTTAGAATGAATAAAAGTCTGAAGATAGGAAGATACAGGATGTGATCAAGGATATAACATAGGGATCAGCAAAGCATTTATTGAGCACTTATGATGTACCAAATATTGAACTAAACATTTAGGCCACAAAGAAATACAAAAGACAGTCCCTAGGATCAGGTATATAATAATCAATAACCTCTTATCATAATGTATAGAGTATGTAAAGGGCCATGTTATGAAATTAGAGCATAAAGGCTTATTCTATGACATCAAATTCCAAATACAATTACAATTCATTGAATGCATTCTTTTATCTCCTGATAGGATGTTTTCAAATACATGAAAATCATTTGCTTAATGTAAATTTAATAAATCAAATCTGATTTAATGCAATAAACAGTTTTAAACACTCTATATGCAATGCACTAAGGATAAAAAGGTAAAATCCAAACTTGTTCCTGCCTTCAGGGAGATTGCTTTCTAATTGAAGGGATAATACATATAAACAAAGAAGTTTATCTAAAGCAAAAAAGAGAAAAATGAATATAACCTTATCTTCAATTTCAGTCTTTAGTTATTTAGCTTTTACATTAAATTGTGTGCTTATAATATTTGATTGGTGATAAATTCATTTTTAAAATATTTCTTTAATTTAATATTTGGATAATGAATAGGAAATATTACTATAACTATTTATCTGTCATCTGGGGATCAGCCCAGGTATTGGTGAGACTCATTCCCAGAATTCACTGACTACAGCAAACTTTGAAAGAGTGCAATTGGCAGCCAGCTGACCCACCAGTGAATTGATTCATGAAGTTTGAGTTAGGTAGATCTGAGTGTAAATTTGAACTTTAACATTTAATAAATATTTGCCTTACATGAAGTACTTAAACTCTGCCTCAGTTTCCTCACTTGTACAGTGGGAATAATAATAGAACTTATCTCGCAGCATTGTTAGGATTAAATGAGAACTAGGAAGGCACCATTCTCTCCCCTCCCTATTTGAAACTGTTAAGAAGTTGGAGTTTAGGGGCAGCTAGGTGGTACAGTGGATAGTGTATCACCCATGGAGTCAGGAGTACCTGAGTTCAAATCTGACCTCAGATACTTAATAATTACCTAACTGTGTGACCTTGGGCAAGTCACTTAACCCCATTGCTTTAAATAAATAAAATTAAATTAAATTTAAAAAAAGAAATTGGAGTTTATAGAGAATACTTTATTTTCCCAGAATCAAGGAGCTAATGTCTTCTGAATGGCTTACCAACACTACTCAATGCCTCTTTACAGATAATACTCTGCCTTCAAAGAAATGATTTTTATCATATAATAGTATCTGACTCAAATTATAATTCCAGGCGATGCTGTGCATGGCATGTTAGAACAGAATCAGAACTCAATTCAAACCATAATCACTAAAATGTTATTTGCCTCAGTTTCCTCATCTATAATATGGAAATAACAATAATTCCTTTCTCCCAGTTTGTTTTGATTATAAAATGAACTAACATTTAAAGAACAGTATAAAAGTTAGCATTATTACATCATGTACATTCCAAACAAGAAGAATTAAGATCACAAAATCAAAATGACCATACCTCCTTTAGGTAAATGTGCAGGGAAAGGAATTTCTTAAATCCACAGAGGTGTTTTCTTTTGCATTTCCTTAGTCTCTATAATTATTAAGTTCATCACATGCATGATAGGAAAACCATTTTTTATGATCTGGCTTTAATTTTCTGGAAGGAATGAAGAGTTATTATGAACAGGGAGAGCCGTTAAAATATAGAGATTAAAAGGAGCTAAACTAATCAAAGCCTTCCCAGTGACATGATGGGAAATTCGGCAGTTAAGTGACTTATCCATAGTTGCAGAACTACCAGAAGAACCTGGTTTGACTTCTAGTCTAATATCCCTGCCCCCATGATGCTGGATGACTAATATCCATCACAGTTGAAGATAGCTTTAGTGCTTTGATGTTGGCTTTGTTGTTTAAATAAAAGTGCAATTTTGAGTGTATAAGTATGTATCAATATTTTTGGTATCTTTTCTCTGGTTTCTTTCCATTTACATGTTATAAATATTGTATATCCATAGTATTAGCACACTGTCTGTCCCATTAAGATATGAGCTCCCTGAGAGATTTTTTCTTTATCCAAGTGCTTAGCATTGTCCAAAGAACATAAATACTTAATAAATTCTTATGGATTGACTTAATGAATGAATGATTAGGAAAAAAAGTAAATCTGATATTGAAGCCAATAAAGATGGTTCAGATGCCTTGTAGTATTTCTCTTCTGACTTAGCTTGTCTAATAGTCTTCAATTTTCCTTTATTTTTTTTTAACTCCAGTCAGAAGTAACCTTTGGCTTCTTTCTTTTTGTTTGTTTTGCTTTTGTCAAATCGCCTTCTCTCAAATTTATCTTCCATCATCTTCCATCAAATATTAATTTAGCTTTCCATTGTGTAGAAACAAAGTCTTTTGGAATAAACTAATTTAGGCTCTTAATCTACTGTCATTCATTATAGCCAATATTTCTTACCTTTGATGCCCTTGGCATAACTAGGTAGTACAGTGGATAGAAATTTGAGCTTGGAATCAGCAGGACTCATTTTCCAGAGTTCCAATTTGACCTCAGACATGTTGTAGCTGTATGACATACACAAGTCACTTAGTTCTATTTACCTTAGTTTCCTCATCTGTAAAATGAGTTAAAGAAGTAAATAGCAAATCACTCCAGTATCTACCAAGAAAACTCCAAATGGAGTCACAAAGAGTCAAATGTGACTGAAATGATTATGCAAAATGAAGCCCATGCTTGAAAAGTTCCTCTACATCAACACTATTATTTTACTTCAAGATAGGCTAAATTGGAGGTCATTGATGGGTTAGGGAACTATTGTATGAGCAAAGCAGATGAAAGGAAGATATTCTCATTGGGGTTATTTTCAGAAGTGCCACCTTTGTGCTTGGGCCACTTTGAACTTTTTTCAACTTAAGTACTTTTTCCTGATTGACATAGAAGCAAAAGGAAGATGGTCCTACATTTGAGATTATGGCTTGAGAGAAGAGATAAAAAATATGTAAATTATATTTTAGACAGTCAGAACATAATATATCTATGATTCTTGGCTTAGTTAAATTTTCTGTTTTATATTTGATTTTCATTATAACAAAGTCATTGAGGAAATTCACATCTCAGGATTTTAGCTCCATGATATGCTTGGGTTTTGAATTCCCAAGCTAGCTCTAACAAATTTATATGTATTTTTGGAGATTTAGCAGAAATGAATGAGAATCATCCTTCAAATTCTGTCTTTCTTTTCTTTCGTGTGAATCCCTTTCTTGTTCATCCCTTGAAAGAGTTTGAAATGAGGGGATTTTATGTATTATATATTTATTATAATAAAACTCTTGTTCCTCTGCTAGTTTGTTTAGTGTTTCTCTAAAACTCAACCACTACACTACAATTTCTTATCATATTTTCCATGCAGCTACAATTAGGGCCTTACCCCATTGTTTTTAGAGATGAAAATTTTTCCACTTTGAAGACCAGCAGCTTGATATGTTATCCATTTGATTATTTATTGTGATAAAGCAGAAAATACCCATGGGAGACCCCAGATACACTCCTTCACAATTAGGTTGAGTAGAACAAAGTATGGTCATTGGGGGATTCCTTTAAAACAATTAATTAGTCACTTTTGGAAATGCACAAAACTACATCCTTTTATGTTTATGTTTTAATTTCATCTTCAAATCCTAATGATAACCTACCAAGACCTCAATAAAATAAAATAGGTGAGGTTTCTTAGGAATGTTTAAAGTTCCAAATGTAGAGTATGGCTTCTATGACATTTACTGTCCAAAGAACAAGCTTCCAACATAGCATTTGTTTGACTGAAAAATCAATGCTTCCAACTTCACTTCTTGGTGTAGAGAAAGTTAAAATGACTAAGTAGGTTGAATGAAATTTAGACAGTTTTAAGGTTTTCAAAATGCTTTTTCACTCTTTAAATATTTAATTGTCCCCAATTATATATAAAAACTATATTAAGATTTTGTTTCCTTAAATTTCAAATCCAAGATTTCCTGCCTTCACTTCTGCCTTCCTCCTCATTGAAAAAGAACGTAATTTGGTATAGCTTATGTGTAGAGTCATTCAAAACTTATTTTTATGTTTATCATGTTGTGAAAGAAAATAGAACAAAAAAATTTAAAGAAAATTGTAAATATCATGCATTGATCTGCATTCAGATTCCATTAGTTCCCCCCCCCCCAATGAGATGGATTGCAATTTTTATCATAAGCCATTTGGAATTATTTCTGATCATTGTATTGCTGAGAATAGCTAAGTCATTGACAGCTGATTATGATATAGTATTGCTGTTATTATGTACTATGTTCTTGTGGCTTCTGCTTATTTCATTTTCCTTCACTTTCCTTCAATATGTCTGTCCAGCTTTTCCTGAAAAGCTAATTTCTTTTATTAATATTTAAATATTTTATTTGTTTTTCCAACTACATTCAATGGTAGATTTTATCAATCATTGTTTTCATAGTTTTTGAGTTTTACAATATTTACAATATTTCTTCCTCTATTCCTTCCCTCCCCCTTTCCCTGACAGAAAGCAATCATATAAGCTCTAAATTTATAACCATACAAAACAGATCAATATTGAACTTATTGCAAGAGAGTAATACGATCCAAACAAATCCAAACAAATATGATCCAAAAAATACATTAGAGAGAAAATAAAACAAAATACCTAAGAGAACTTTTACAAATTGAAGATATGTTTTGGTCTTCATTCAAACTCCACAGTTTCTTCTCTGGATATGACTGATATTTTCACAATTCTTTTACAATTGTCTTTGATTATTGTGCTGCTGAGATGAATAAGACCATCATGACTGATCAGTACCCCATGTTGTTGTTAATGTATAATGTTCTTCTGATTCTGTTCATTTCATTCACATCAATTCATGCAAATCCTTTTTAGGCTTTTCTGAAATCATGTCCCACATGATTTCTTATAGAACAAAAGTGTTCTTTTACATACATATACCACAATTGGTTTAGCTATTGCCCAATTGATGGGCATCCCTTCAATTTCCAGTTCTTTGCCACTACAAAAAGAACTGCTATCAACACTTTTGTACATATAGGATTTTTACCCTTTTTCATGATCTCATCAGGATACAGACCCAGTAACACCTTTGTATTGCTTATTCAAAGGGTATGCACATTTTTATTGCCCTTTGGGAATAATTCCAAATTGCTCTCCAGAAAGGCTGGATAAATTCACAGCTTCACCAACAATGCATTAGTGTCACAGTTTTCTCACAGTCCCTCCAACATTGATCATTTTCTTTTCCAGTCACATTGTCTAATCTGAATGTGAGGTGATACCTCAGAGATGCTTTAATTTGCATTTATTTAATCAAAAATGATTTAGAGCAATTTTTCAAATGGGTACAGATAATTTTGATTTTTTCATCTGAGAATTGCCTTTCCAAAACTTTTGATCATTTATTAATTGGGAAATGACTTGATTTTTTTATAAATTTGATCCAGTTCTCTCCATATTTTAGAAATATGTCCTTTATCAAAAACACTAGTTATAATGTAAATACTAATAGACTACCTTCTGTGGGGGGAGGGAAGCAAGATTGGGGGGGAAATTATAAAATTCAAAATAAATAAAATATTAAAAAAAAACTACTAGTCATAAAAATTGTTTCCCAACTTACTACATTCTTATTACTACTCTCGGTTGCTGTGGTTTAGTTTGTGCAAATACTTTTAATTTAATGTAATCAGAATTATACAGTTTGCTTTGTTATAATGTTCTCTATCTCTTCTTCAGATATAAACTGATCCTCAGTCTGTGGATCTGCTAGGTATACCATTTCTTATTCTCCTAATGGCTAATAATATTATCTTTTAAGTCTAAATCCAGCACCCATTTCTAACTTATCTTGGTATAGCTTGTGAGATGTTGATCTATTCCTAGTTTCTGCCTTACTATCTTCCAGTTGTACCAGCAGTTTTTATCAGAGTGAGTTCTTATCCCAGCAGCAGGAATTTTTGTGCTCATCAAACAGTAGATTAGTATGGTTATTTACTGCTATCTCTATTCCTAATCTATTTCTTAGCCAGAACCAAACCCTTTTGATGACTGATGCTTTGTAATACAATTTTAGATCTGGTATAGCTAAGATACCTTCCTTTGCATTTTTTCTTATTAATTCCCTTGATATTCTTGTTCTTTTGTTCCTCCATATGAATTTAGTAATTATTTTTTCTAGCTCACAAAAAGTAATTTTTTTGGAAGTTTGATTGGCACTAAACAAAATTGTATTTAGGTAGAACTGTCCTGTTTATTATTTTAACTCGGCCTACGTATGGGTAATTGATATTTGTCCAGTTATTTAGATCTGATTTTTTTTTTGTGTGAAAAGTATTTTTTTTGTTTCATGAAGTTTCTGAGTCTGCCTTGGCAGGTAGACTTCCAATGACTTTATGCTGTCTGAAGGTATTTTATTTTATTTTTTCTAGGTTTTTTTTTTTTGTAAGGCAAATGGGGTTAAGTGGCTTGCCCAAAGCCACACAGCTAGGTAATTATTAAGTGTCTGAGACCAGATTTGAACCCAGGTACTCCTGACTCCAGGGCCGGTGCCTTATCCACTATGCCACCTAGCCGCCCCTGTCTGAAAGTATTTTAAATGGGAATTTTCTTTCTATTTCTTTCTGTTGTATGTTGCTAGTAATATATAGAAATGCTGAGGATTTTTATGCATTTATTTTATATCCTGACACTTTGCTAAATTTGCTAATTTTTTCCAAGTAGGTTTTTAGATTATTTTCTAGGGTTTTCTTGGTATACCATCATATCATCTGCAAGAAGTTAGATTTTTGATTTTTCATTACTTATTCTATTCCTTCAATTTCTTTCCCTTCTTTTATTGCTAAGCTAACATTTCTAATACAATATTGAATGATAATAACTGGCATTCTTATTTCACATCTTACTTTTTTGGGAATACTCCATTACATATAATGCTTGTTGATAGTTTCAGATAGATGCAATTGATCATTTTAAGGAACATTTCATTTATTCCAGTGCTCTTTAGTGTTTTTAGTAGGAATGCATGCTATATTTTGTCAAAAGCTTTTTCAGCATCTATTGAGATAATCATATAATTTCTATTATGTTTGTTATTGATGTGATCAATTATACTAATAGTTTTCCTGATATTGAATCAGCCCTGCAATACTGGTATAAATCCTGCTTGATCATAGTGTATTATCCAAGTGATTACTTGCTGTCATTGATTTGTTAATATTTTATTTAAAAATTTTCATCCATTTTTATTAGGAAAATTAGTCTATAATTTTCTTTCTCTGATTTAAGTCTTCCTGGTTTAGGTATCAACTCCATATCGGTGTTATGGAAGGAATTTGGCAGATCTCCTTCACCTATTTTTTCAAATAGTTTATATAGAATTGGAATCAATTGTTCCTGTAATGTTTGATAGAATTCACTTGTGAATAAATGTACAGAGTTCATTGATGGCTTGTTAAATTTCTTTTTCTGACATAGGGTTAAGTATTTAATTTTTTTCTTTTAACCTGAGCAATTGATATTTTTGTAAATATTCATCTGTTTCACTTTGATTATCAAATTTATTGGCATGCAGTTTTGAAAAATAGTTCTGAATTATTGCTTTAATTTTGTCCTCATTGGTTGTAAATTCACCTTTTTTCATTTCTGATACTAGCAATTTGGTTTCATTCTTTTTTAAATCAAATTAACCAAAAGTTTGTCTATTTTATTTTTTTTGTAAAACCAACTCTTAGTTTTATTTATTAGTTCAATATGTTTTGATTTTGATTTTATTAATTTCACCTTGAATTTTCAGTATTTGTAATTTGAAATTTAATTGGGGGAATTTAATTTATACTATTGTGCCATTTTAGTTGCATGCTCAGTTCATTAATCTCCTCTTTATTTTGTCCATGTAGGCAATTAGATATATAATATATTCCTTATTAACTGTTATGGCTGTATTCCATAAATTTTGATATGTTGTCTTGTTATTATCATTGTCTTAGATGAAATCATTAATTTGTTGTTGACATGATTTGTTATTGATCACTCATTCTTTAAAATTAGGTTCTTTAATTTCCAATGAGTTTTAGGTCTATCTCTCCATTGCCCTTTACTGCCTGTGATTTTTATTGCATTGTGGTGAAAAGAATGCATTCAATATTTCTGCCTTTCTGCATTTGATTATGAGGTTTTATGCCTTAATATATGATCAATTTTTGTATACATACCATGTACCACAGAAAAAAGGTATATTCCTTTCTATCCACATTCAGTTTTCTCCAGAGGTCTATCATCTCTAAGTTTTCTAACATTTTATTCTCCTCCTTAATTTATTTCTTGTTTATTTTGTGGTTAGTTTTATCTGGGAGGTTGAGGTCCCCTACCAGTAGAGTTTTGTTGTCTTTGTCTTCCTGTAACTCATTTAGCTTCTCATTTAAAAATTTGGATTCAATACCACTTGTTGCATACTTATTTAATATTGAAATAACTTCAGTATCTATGGTACTTTTTAGGAGGAGGGAGTTTCTCTCTTTCTTATATTTTATTTGTTTCACATGAATACAAAAGTCTTGTATAAGTAAACTAATACTCCCTCCACAAAGAAAGAGAAAAATAAAGGGAGAGGGGAAAAAAAACTGTGTCCTTCAATCTGTATTCAGATGCCCTCAGCTCTGTATTTGGAATGGATAGCAGTCTGTCGGAGAAATTGTTTCAATATTTTCCCCACATTTGCTATTGCTAGCTGTATTTCCCTTCTTCCCAATCCCCATTTATTTTATCTCCTCTCTTTCCTTTCACCGTCTCTCTTCAATAGTGTGTTGTATCTGATCACACCCTCCCTTCTAATGCCTACCCTCCCCTGACCCTCCCTGCCCTATCCCCTTTCTCTCATCCCTTTCCTTTCCTATTTTCCTTTAGGGTAAGTTTGAATTCTATGCACATTTGAGTGTGTATGCTATTTTCTCTCTGAATCACTTCCAATGAGAATGAAGGCTCACTCACTCCTCCTCAACTTTTTCCCTTTCCACTCCATTGCAAAAGGTTTTTCTTACCACTTTTTTGTGAAATAATTCAATGCATTCTTCCTCTCTTTCCCCTTTCTCTGAGTACATTCCTTTCTTGCCCATTAACTTCATATTTTTAATATGTTAAACCTTTTATTATGCTTCTTCCTGTGCCTTGTCTATATATGCTCCTTCTAACTGCCCTAATAAATGAGAAGGTTCATTTAAATCATCAGTATCATCTTCCCATGCAGGAATACAAGCAGTTCAACATCATTAAACACCTCATAATTTTCCTTTCCTGTTCACCCACTCTATGTTTCCTGTATTTGAAGATCCAATTTTCTGTTCAACTCTGGTCATTTCAATAGGCAAGTTTGCATTCCCCTATTTCATTGAATGTTCATCTTTTCCTCTGAAAGAGGATATTCAGTGTTCTTAGCTGGTTGTTTCCAAGCTCTTTTGCCTTTTAGAATACCATATTCCAAGTTCTATTGGCCCTTAATGTAGAAGCTGCCAAATCTTGTGTTATCCTGACTGTAACTCTATGATATTCGAATTCTTTATGGATGCTTGACTATTTTCTACTTGATTTGGGAGTTCTGGAATTTGACTATAATTTTCCTGGGAGTTTTATTTTGCAATTCTTTTCAGGAGGTGATTGGTGAATTCTCTCAATTTCTATTTTACCCTCTGCTTCTAGAATTTCAGGGCAATTTTCCTAAAGGACTTCTTTAAAAATAAAGTCTATGGGAAGTTAGATGGCGCAGTGGATACAGCACCAGCCCTGGAGTCAGGAGGACCTATCTGGACTCAGACACTTAATAATTACCTAGCTGTGTGATCTTGGGCAAATCACTTAACCCCATTGCCTTGCAAAAACTAAGAAAAAATAACAAAGTCTAGGTTTTTTCCCCTGGTCATGACTTTCAGGTAGCCTAATAATTTTTAAATTATCTCTCTTGGCTCTATTTTCCAGGTCAGTCATTTTTCAAATGAAATATTTCACATTTTCTTTTAGTTTTTCATTCTTTTGGATTTGTTTTATTGTTTATGAATTTCTCAAAAAATCATCAGCTTCCCTTAGCTCCATTTTACATTTGAAGGAATTGTTTTCTTTAGAGAGCTTTTGTATCTCCTTTTCCATCTGGTCAATTGTACTTTTTAAGACATTCTTCTTCTCATTGGCCTTTTAGATTGCTTTTCCCCTTTGAACTAAACTGGATTTCAAATTGTTATTTCCTTCAATATATTTTTTTGTATCTCTTTCACCAAGCTTCTAATTTGTTTTCATGATTTCCCAAATCACTCTCATTTCTCTTTTCAATTTTTCTCTATCTCCCTTACTTGATTTTCTAAATCTTTTTGAGTTTTTCCATAGGCTGAGACCAATTCATATTTTTCTTGGAGGACTGGGATACAGTAAGATTGACTTTGTTTTCTCCTAGGTGTGTTTTGATCTTCCATGGGACCAAAGAAGTTGTTTAAGATCAGATTTTCTTCTATTATTTGCTCATTTCCCCAACTTATAACTTGATTTTAGCTCTATGTTAAGATAGGGCTCTGCTTCCAGGGTAGATGACACACTGTCACAAGCTTTTGAGGGTTTTTACAGCTGTTTTCAGGGGCAACCCTAGGGACTTCAATTCCTTCAAGGATTTATGAGAAGCTCTGACTACTCTCCTGATCTGTGCTCTGCCTTGGAACTGCAAAAATGATTCTTTCTCCACCATGGAAGTAAATCTCCTTTTCCTGAATTTGTTACCTGTTACCTGGATCTGAGCATTGGTGAAGCAGCACAGTCCTGCCTCAGAGATAGATTGCTGCAGTCTTCCCTGACCCCCTTACTGTCCATGAACTGAGCATTCTTGAAGCAACTGCCCAGTGGCTACCAAGACTTGCTCCTGGTTCTTGGGGTTGGGTCTGCCCTGAGACCTGTGCTGGACTGGATTTTACTCTGTGGGTCTGCTTCCAAGTTGTCCTTGAAAATTCCTGGACTGAAAGGTCTGGAAACCCAGCTACCTGCTACCAAGGACCAAAGCACCCTCAGGGACACAGATGCCTGTGGGTTATTACTGGAGGACTAGAGCCAGTTTGTTCTGGCAATCAGTCTAGCCTGAGCTGTGCTGAAGGCCCTTTCTATCTCTAGTGTAACAGACATTTCCATGCATCTTCCAAGTCATACTGGGCTGGAAAATTGTTTCACTCAGTTTTCTGTGGGTTCTGCTTCTCTAGAATTTTGTTAGAGTTATTATTTAAAGGTTTTTGGAGAGGTCTGGGGGGACAGCTCCAGGGATTTCCTACTTTTATTCCACCATCTTGACTCTGCCCATTTCCTTATCTCTTTTAATGAGATCTATTTTTGCAATTGCTTTATCTGAGATAAACATTGCAGGCCCCTGCTTTATCTAGTCTGTGCATATCTCTGCTTTAAATGTGTTTCTTCTAAGCAGTAAATTCTGGGAATCTGTTTTTTTTTTATCCATTCCTTTTATGGGAGAGTTCATTCCATTCACATTCAAAATTGTAATTTTTAACTCTTCATTGCCCTCCATGTTATATCTCCTCCATTTGTACATTTCCGCTTCTTTCACCTTATCACTCCTCCCCAGAATTTTGCTTTTGGATACCACCTCCCTCAATTTGTTTACCTTTATCTATCCATCCACCTTTCCTTTTCTTTCCCCTTTCCCTTTTCCCCTTCTGTCTGGTCTGTCCCTCTATAATTCCTTCCTTCCCTCCTATTGCTTGCCATCCCTTGCCCTTACCTGTAAGGTAAGACCAATTTCTAAGCTCAGCTGATTGTGTGTGTGTTAATTCCTCTTTGAATTACTCTTATGAGAGTAAGAATTTTACCTCCTCCTTTCTTCCCCTCTATTGCAATAGGTTGTTTGCATCTCTTCATATGATGTAATTTACCCCATTTAATCTCCCCACTCCTCCTGTCTCTTTACAATCCCCCCTTTTTAATGAAATATATTTTTTTCTTTTTTCCCTGTTTGCCTTTTCATGTATCTCTTGAGTCTCCTGTTTTCAGATCAAATTTTCTGTTTAGCTCTGGTATTTTCATAAGGAAAGATTGAAATTTATTTAGTTAAACATTTATCAGCTTTGCTACATAGTGGATTCATGGTTGTAATCCAAGCTCCCTTGTCCTCCAGAATACCATATTCCTAACCCTTTGATCTGTTAATATTGATGCACTCAAGTCCTGTGTAATCCTGACTGTGTCTCCTTGGTATTTCAATTGCTTCTTTCTGACTGCTTTTAGATCTGTTAATTCTAAAGTTTGGCCAACGATATTCCTTGGTGTTTTCATTTTGGGGATTCCTTTCAGGAGGGGATCAATATATTCTTTCAATGACTTTTTTGCCTTCTAGTTTCCAGGATTTCAGGACAGTTCTCCTTGACTATATCCTGAAGTACAAACTTAAATTCTTTACAATTAGAACCTCTCAGATGCATTGGAGAAATCAAAGAATCTTAAATATTTGTGGGTAAAAATGGGTCAAAAACTATGGCAATGTGATTTGAGGAAATGGAATAAAATCAGTCAGGGTATTGAAGTTATATAGCTTAATATATCTAGAGAGCTGATCCTATAACTAAGTGATGCATTCCAGCAGATAATCAAGATTAGGTCAGTCAGAATTTGAAAAACAGGAAATAGTAATAAATATTGTAATTCTAATATAGCTGGTATAAAATTTAGTAGAACCATTCTCTAAATACAATAATCTTTTGTTGTCTTTCTATAATATGAATTTGAAAGTTAGATAGCAGAAATAATTTCAACATCTCTGAACATGAAACATCCACCTCTGTGACCAAGATGTCTTATTAGAAATAGAATTCTCATTCTCCTGTGACTGAAACAAAAGGTCTGAGCTATATGATTCTGGGGCAAATATTTCAACCTTTTTTGTACTGGTTCTTCAACTATAAGAAGATCTGGAAAATGAAATGACAAATCACTCCAGTATGTTTGTCACGAACCCATGAGATTGATTATGAAGAGTTGGACACGATTGAAACAACTGAATAAGAACAATAAGCAACATCTTCTCATCCTATGGCAATAGTACTGGATACCGCAGCAACAGCGATGAATAAAAGAGCCTAGTTCCTTATCATAACCACCCTAGTGAATCCATAACTATCAAGCCGACTAAATGATTAAAAAAAGCCTTCCGTTATAGTCACTCTGTTCTGCAATTACTGTTTTCTCTCTGGACTTTTTAAATTTGAAAATAATTTATTTTGTTTTAATCATTTAAAATAGGTCTTCTAACTTGTTAACTTCTCTCCACTGAGTAAACAAAACATGTATGGTCAATTAAGTAAATTTCTACTTTGCTCATGTCTAAACTATTAATTGACTTTTTTTGGCATTCTTTATCCTTTATCGCTGTATCAGGAGATATCAGGTAACATTTCCTCATTAGTACTTTTAAATTTTTGGAAGTAAACCCTCATAAGAGATCAATACAATGGTTTTCCATTTATATTTATATACCATAGCTTTTTCATCTATTTTTCAATGTATGGCCAACCCCAACTCCTTCCCATTCTTTATCACCTCAAAAAGCTATAAATATTTTTATTTGTCCTTAGAATTTGTTTTGCTTACATTTTATTTTTGTATTAATCTACCTTCTGAACTTCTGGTCATATGGGGCAAGAAATCAGAATTTCTGTTAAGTGCTCCTGGTTTCCCTCAGAACTGATATTAATCAAGGATCTTTAGCATTTTTCTGGAGTGACAGGATGCATGAAAGATCTAAGTGAAAGATCTTCCAGATCTGTCAGAGGGGTGCGTAGGGGAGTGCAGAGCAGAGAACAGAAGCCCAGCAACAGGGCAATAGGGTGAGGCAGGAGATCTAACCTGATATCCTTGACTATGGGAACAGTGGCTTTGGAGATAAGACTTAAGTGCATGATGGGAAGATCTACCTCACCAGAACAGATCCTGCACAGATGCCCAGGAACACATTCATCCTTCTTAACTGATTTGGACACCTTGACTGTGATAGGGAGCCTCAAGCATTCCTAAAGAGGAGGAGGACCTGGAATCCAGGTGTAAACAGACCAAAAATGACTCTAGGTGTTTTCGCCTTTCTCATTAGCCCAGGGTTTCTGAGTTTCCAAGCGCTGACTATGAATTCAAAGAGAGAACCACTGGCATTTCCAGCCAGACCAGCCTAGCCCAGATCCTGGACTGCTTTTGGACAACCCAGAGATAACTCCATGCATTTCCACTGTAGAGGGTGACATCCCAGCACAGACTGTCCTGAAGAGGCACCCTCAGTCATCCCTTACAAGTCAATACACTGAGTAACCCCCTGGAGTTTCTAACATCAATAACCCAGTGCAGTTAGCAAGCTTCTAGGGCTCTCAATACTGAAGGTCTGACACAAGCCCCTCTCTCAACATATGAACCTTGGGATAGGTAACAAATCTCAAATGAATAAGAAAGGCCAGAGAAAGGAGGCTCCATAGAAAGTTACCTTGGAGATAAAGATGGACAAAGCACAAACTTAGAAATGGAGGTGGGGTGAGCCCTCAGAAGGGCTGCTACATGTGAAACTATAGAGGAGAATATGAATTTGTTTCTAGCCTAGTAAGATTTCTTAGAAGAGCTCAGAAAGAATTTTAAAGTCAAGTGGAAAAATGGGGAAAAGTAATGCAAGGACAATTAACATCTTGCAACAAAAAGTGACAAAAGAAAAAAAATCCTTTTAAAATACAATTGGACAATTGCAAAAAGTGAACAGCTCCTAAATAGAACAGACCGGGGCATCTAGGTGGTGCAGTGGATAGAGCACTGACCCTGGTGTCAGGAGTACCTGAGTTCAAATGTGGCTTCAAACACTTAATAATCACCTAGCTGTGTGGCCTTGGGCAAGCCACTTAACCCCATTGCCTTGCAAAAACCTAAAACAAAAAATAGAACAGATCATCTGGAAAAGGAGATGTAAAAGTTAAATGAAGAAAACATCCCCTTTAGAAATAGAGTGGGAGTAATGGAAGCTAATGATTTCATGAAAAACCAAGATCCTGTTAAACACAATAAAAAAATTTGAAAAAAAAAGTAAAAGATAATATAAAATACTTCATTGGTAAAACAATTCACCTGAAAAATAGATACCAGAGGGATAGTTTAAGAATTATTGTACTACCTCAAAACCATGATAAAAAAAAAGAGACTGGATGCCATTCTTCAGGAAATTGTCAAGTAGAATTGTTCTGATATCCTGGAGCCAAAGAACAAATAGTCTCATAAAGAATTCACCAATCACTTCCTGAAAGGGAACCCAAAATGAAAACACCAAGGCATATTTTAGCCAAATGATTGAATTTTTCATATCAAGGAGAAAAATCCTACAAGGAGCCAGAAAGAAGCAACTCAAATATTAAGAAGCCACATCCAGGATTACAAAGAACCTTGCTGCATTAACATCAAAGAATTAAAGGGCCTGGAATTTGATATTCCAGAGGTCAAAAGAGCTTGGATTACAAAGAAGATTGAACCTCCCAATAAAATTGAGTCTATTCTTTAAGGGGAAAAGATGGAAATTAAAACAGATGACTTTCAAACTTTCCTGAGCTTTCAAACTTTCAGAGCTGAACAAAAAATTTGATCTTCAAACAGTAGACTCATAAAATACAGGAGTAAACAGACTATTCAACAAGATTTAACTCTTTACATCCCTACCTGGGAATAAAATTCTCAACACTCTTAAGAATTATAACTATATTAGAGGGAGTATACTTAGATTAAACTTTGATAGAATGAGACTGGAGGAAGGGGGAGGCAGAATGACATAAATTACATCAAGATAATATGAAAAAGACCTATTGTAGCAGAGAGAAAGAAGGGAGAGGGTGAGAATTTCTTGAATCTTACTCTAATTGGATTTGACTTAAACAAGGAATAACACATACACTCAGTTGGATTTAGAAATTTATATTACCCTTCAAGTATTATAAGGGGAAAGTGGGCAAAGGGAAGGAGGGACTAATAGAAGGGAAGGACAGAAGAAGGAGGGGGAAAGGAAAGAGTAAATAAAAGGGAAAGTGACTGACAGGAGTGGGGACAGATTGAGGGAGGCAGTGTTCAGAAGTAAAACACTGTTGACAAAGGATAAGGTAAAAGGAGAAATAAAAAAGAACAGAGGGGTTGTGACTAGGTGACTCAGTGGATAGAGCACTGGCCCTGGAGTCAGGAGTACCTGGCCTCTGGTCTGGCCTCAGACACTTAATAATTACCTAGCTGTGTGGCCTTAGGCAAGTCACTTAACCCCCATTGCCTTGCAAAAACTTAAAAAAAAAAGAACAGAGGGTAGATAGCATATTGGGTAACATTGAGTTAGTAATTATAAGTATGAATGTGAATGGAATGAGTTCTCCCATAAAACAGAAGTAGATAGCAGAGGATTAAAACCAGAATCATACAATAGACTTCTCACAAGAAAGACATTTGAAGTAGAGAGATACACATGGAATAAAAGTAAAAGAATGGAACAGAATATATTATACCTCAGCTGACGTGAAGAAAGCAGGGGTAGCAATCTTTAGCTCTGACAAAGCAATTGGAATAAGGAAGAAAACTACAACCTCTAAAAATGTATCATAGATAATGAAATAATTTCAATACTAATTATTTATGCACCAAGTGGTATAGCATCCATATTTTTAGAGCAGATACTATATGATTTATAGAAAGATATAAACAACAACTATATTAATGGGGATCTTTAATTTCCCATACTCAGAATTAGACAAATCTAACTATAAAATAAACAAAAAGAAGTTAAGGAGGTGAATATAATATTAGAAAAGTTAGATATGATAGACATCTGGAGAAAATTCAATAGGGATAGAAAGTAATATTACTTTTTTATCTGTGGTACATAGTACTTACAGGAAAATTGAACATGTATTAGGTCATAAAATCCTCATAATCAAAAGTAGAAAGGCATAAATATTAAATGCATTCTTTTCAGATTACTATGCAAGAAAAATAATGTGCAATAAAGGGCCATGAGAGATAGACTTAAAATTAATTGGAAACTAAATAACACAATTTTATAATGGTTGGGTCAAACAGCAAATCAAAGAAAAAATTAATAATTTTATCCAAGACAATGATAAGAAGGATATAACATTCCAAATCTTGATACAACCAAATGAATTATTAGGGGGAATATCACATTTTTAAAACCATACATGAAAAAATAAAGAGATCAATGATTTTGCAACTAAAATAGCTAGAGAAGGAATAAATTAAAACTCCCCAATTAAATTTTGAATTAAAAATCTGAAAATCAAAGGAGAAAATAATAAAATCAAAAGAAAACTATTCAAGTTATAATCAAAACTGAGTAGGTTCTATGAAAAAAGCAATAAAATAGATAACCCTGTGGTTGAAAAATGAACAGAGTATCAAATTACGCATAACAAAATTAAAAAAGATGAATTAATTACCAAAGCAATGTAAATTAAAGTAATAATTTAAATCTGTTTTGCATACCTGTATACCAATAAATTGGACAATCTTAATGAAATGGATGGATATTTTCAAAAATATAAACTGCTCAGGTTGTAAAAACAGGAAATTATATACATATATAATGCCATCTCAGAAAAAAAACAAATTAAATAAACATCAATGCACTCCCTAAGGAAAAATCTCCAGGGTCAGATGGATTCACAAATGAATTCTACCAAACATTCAAGGAACAATTAGTTCTTATTTTATATAAAGCATTTGAAAAAAATAGGTTAAGAAGGAGCTATGTCAAATTCCGTCTATGACAACAAAGTCAAAACATAGAAAGAAAATTATAGTCCAATTTACCTAATGAATATGGATGCAAAAATTTTAAATAAATTATTAGCAAAATGATTACAAGTTAGCATTAGGATAATACATTATGATCAAGTAAGATTATACTAGATATTCAGGGTTATTTCAATATCATTAACAAACCTAATAGAAAACATATGATTATTTCAATAGATGCTGAAAAAACTTTTGATGAAATACAACAACTATTCTTTTGAATAATAGTATAAAGCATAGGAATAAATGGAGTGTTCCTTAAAACAATTATATATATATATATATATATATATATGTGTGTGTGTGTGTGTGTGTGTGTGTACTATCAACACACATTTGTAATGGGGAAAAAACTAGAAGCATTCCCCCAAATCAGCGGTGAAACAAGGATGTCCATTATCACTATTATTCATTACTGCACTAAAAATATCAACCTTAGCAATAAGAGAAGAAAAAGAAATTGTTAGAATTAGAATAGGTAATTACAAAACAAAACTCTCACTTTGCAGAGAATCCTAGAAAATCATCTAAAAATTACTAGGAAAAAGTTGACATCTTTAGCAAAATTGTAGAATATAAAATATATCTATGTAAATAATCAGCATTTCTATTTGTTACTGACATGACTCAGTAGCAAAAGATAGAAAGAGCAATTCTGTTCAAAATAACAATAGATAACATAAAATATTTGAGTCTACAGACTGAGAAACTATATGAAACCAACTATAACACTATTAACACAAAATCATATCTAAATAATTGGACAAATGTCAATTGCTCATGGATAGAGTAATATAAAAATGATAATTCTATTTAAATTAAATTTCTTATTCAGTACCATACCAAACTTCCAAAAATGTAATTTGAGCTAGAAAAAATAGTAACTTAATTCATATGGAGGAACAAAAGATCAAGAATATCAAGTTAATTAATTAATGAAGAAAAGGGAAAAGGAGGGTGGCTTAGTCATACCAGATGTAAAACCATATTACAAAACATCAGTCATCAAAACTGTTTAATACTGACTAAGAAATAGAGTGGTAGATCAGTGGAATAGACTAGGGGCTATAGAAACAATAGTACATGATTATAGCAATCTGCTGTGTGATAAATCCAAAGTTTCCAGTTTCTGGGATAAACTCACTCTTCATTAAAAACTAGAAAAAAGATAGTACGGTAAACACTAGCTATAGATTGACATTTCACAACCTGTACCAATATAAGGTAGCAATGGATATAGGTTTTTGACATAAAAGGTCATAGCATAAGCCAATTAGGAGAACAAGGAATAATTTACATCAGATCTATGGAAAGGGGAGCAGTTTATGGGCAAAGAAGAGAGAACATTATAAAAGATAAAATGGATAATTTTGATTACATTAAATTGAAAAGTTTTTACACAAGCAAAAGGAAAACAACCATAATTAAAAGGAGTGCAGCAAATTGAGAAACAACTTTTGCAATTTTTATTTCTGTTCAATGGATCATTTCTAAAATATATAGAGAACTCAGTCAAATTTATAAGCAAACAAGGCATTCCTTGTTTGATAAATGGTCAAGCTATATGGAAAGGTAATTGTCAGGTGAAAAAAAGTTAAAGCTCTAAATCATTATTGAATTGAGTAATGCAAATTGAAAAAAACTCTGAGTTACCCTCTCAGATTGGCCCAGATTTATCAATATGACTAAAATGGAAAATGATCAATGGGATATGGGAAAACTGGGACCCTAATGTATTTTTGTGAATGTTTAGCAGTTGGCCAAAAATAATAAATAAGATCCCTTATAGAAAAACACTCAGTATTTCAACTTGATCTTACAATATTCAAAAATACTGAGTATTTTTCTATACGAGTCTTATTTATTATTTTTGGCCAACTGCTAAACATTAGCCAAATCAAAGATTCAAGAGAGTCTCCCAGGGCCTTGAAATGATGGCTTAATTGAGCCAGAGATTGAAAGAGAGCCTGATGACCTTGCTTCGGATTTTGAGTTTCCTCTAGAGAGGCACTTGATGCTTGTAAGCGCAGAGCTATGTTTCATTGTTAGAAAGTGGCCTGCCCTTCTGCTGTTGCTCCAAGAGCATGTAGTTTTTTGGTTTATTTGAGGCACCAGCTCAATGAACTGCTTTCTTGGAAGTTGAAATAGCAATCAGATCTGATTGGAGATCCTGTGTCAATAATCTTTTAAAGATTTTGAAGAATCTTCCCTCTTTTCAATTTGTCAACAAATATTTATTAAGAATTTACTTTGTGTCACACAGCTTAACATTGAAACTTTCATTAGCTGATTATTCGTTAGCTTAATTACTTTTATTTCTTAGCAAGGGATAGTGGAACAGGGAAGGAACAATCAATGTTTCTATCCTAAAAGAAATAAAAAGTATTCACAAAACAAAAAAAATGATTAATAAACATGTCAAAAATACTAAGAAATTTGAAAATTTTGGTGTTGAAAGACTTAAAATCTCTGAAAAGGTATACTAAGGAATATATGGGTGTGTTGCATTGATTAAGAAATGTAAATTAAAGCAACCCCACTTCACTCCCATCATATTAGCAAATATGAATAAAAAGAAAACAAGAAATGTTGGATGACTTGGGAAAACTGGAACATTAATGCATTGTTAGTAGAATTGTGAACTGATCCAAACATACTGGAGAGCAATTTGTAATTTTCCCAAAGAGTCATAAAATTGTGCAAAATGCTCTTTGATCACAATACCACTATTTAGGTTGATATCTCAGAGGCCTGTCAAAAAAAGGGAACAGAATTTAGTCTTGCAAAAATATTTATAGCAGTTATTTTTGTGCTTGTAAGACCTGGAGATTGAAGGAATGCCTAACAACTGAGGAATGGCTGAACAGGTTGTGATATGTGATTGTAATGGAATATTATTGTGCAATAAGAAATGATAAGCAGGATACTTTAAGAAAACTCTGAAAAGGCTTACAAGAACAAAATCAGGAGAATATTGTTCAGAGCAACAGAAATTTTATATGATAAAGCACTTATTAAATTGAGTGACTTAGCTATTCTCAGTAATAAAATGATCCAAGACAATCCCAAAAGACTAATGATAAAAATTGCTGTCCATATCCATAGAAAGAACTGATGCCATCTGAATACAGACAAAAGCAAACTATTTTACTTTTTTTTAGTTTCCTTGAACAAAATGACTAATAAGAAAATGTTTGATATTGTTGCACATCTTTAATCTTTATCAGATTGATTATCATTTCAGAGAGAAGGGAAAGGAAGGGATGGAATTTATAATTCAAAATATAAAAATGATGGACATTAAAAATTGTTTTTACATGTAATTAGGGGAAAATAAAATATTAAAAAATTTAAAATATATTGGGGAAAAAGAAAGTATTATCATATGCCTACTGTCACATTTGTTGCCTTAAATGTCCTGTTACTACTGTAATAACATTTCTTGTTTTAAATCCCTTTTCTTCATAAACAAATAGCAATTTAGTTCAGATCCTCATCCTCTATATACTAGAACATATCAACAGCTTCTTAATCTATCTCCCTTACTTCCAGTTCTCCACATTAAAGAGCATCTTAATTTTTTGTAACTGCAAATCTGGCCATGTGACTCCATTACTCAAAAAATCTCTAATCACTTTTTATAGAATCCTTGGTAAGCTTTTTTTTCTTTGACAAGGCAATGGGTTTACGTGACTGGCCTAAGGCTACACAGTTAGGAAAATATTATGTGTCTAAGGTCAAATTTGAACTCAGGTCCTTCTGTCTCCAGGGACAGTGCTCTATCCACTGCACCACCCAGCTGCCCTGTGGCAAGCTTTTTAAAAATATTTATCTAGCATTTTATTTTGCCCTGTTTACATGTCAAAGCAATTTTTTTGCATTTGTTTGCAAAACTTTGAGTGGCAAACTCTCTTCCTTCCTCCCACCCCACCTCCCTGTTTGAGAAAACAAGAAATTTGCTGTTATACATTTTTAGTCTTGTAAAGCATTTCCAAGATAATTGTTATGAAAGAAAATATTGTTCCCCCCCAAAATGAAACCTCAAGAAAAATAAAGGAAACCAAAAAGAATACTTCAATCTGTATTCAGACATCGATTATTTCTCTGGCTATATATAACCTTCTTTGTCATAGGTCCTACAGTCTTTCACAGCTGATCACCCTATATATGACTGTTAACTTTCTACACAATACATTTCACTTTGCATGTTTTCCATATTTTCTGAGACCATCCTGTTTATAGTTTCTTCCATAGCATTCCATCATAATCACCTACCACAATTTGTTTAGCCATTCTTTCAATTTCCAGGTCCTTGCCACCAGAAAAGAGCTTCTCTTATAAATATTCTTATATATAAAGTTCCTATTCCTTTTTGCTTTTCATCTCTTTTGAAATACAAACCTCGTAGTGGAATTACTAAGTGAAAGGGTAGGCATGGGTTTAAAATTCTTTGGGTATAGTTTCCAAAATATTGTATTGAATAGTTGAATCAGTTCACATCTTCTCTATTAATGTCACCTTTCCCTTGGACATTAGTCATTTTTTTTCTGTCCTAATCAATCTAATAAATATAAATTAGTACCTCATGATTATTTTAATTATGTCATCTGCAAAGAAAGTTTTGTTTCTTTCTTCCCAATTCTAATTCCTTCAATTTCTTTTTCTTCTTTTATTGCTGAAGCTAACTTTTTTTAATACAATAGTAGTGGTGATAATGGGTATCCTTGTTTCACCCCTGATCTTATTGGGAATGTCACTAGTTTATCGAGATTGCATATAATACTTGTTGGTGTCAGATAGATACTGCTAATCATTCTAAGGAACAATCCATTTATTCCTATGCTCTCTCTCTCTCTTTCTAGTGTTTTTGGTAGGAATGGGTACTGTATTTTGACAAAGACTTTTTCAGCATCTATTGAGATAATCAAGTGATTTCTCTTAGGTTTGTTATTGATATATTCAATTATAATAACAGATTTCCTAATATTGAACCAACCTTGCATTCCTGGGATAAATCCTGCTTGGTCATAGTGCATTATCCTAGTGATAAGTTGCTGTCATAGCTTTGCTAAGATGTTATTTAAGATTTTGGGGCAGCTAGGTGGCGCAGTGGATAAAGCACCAGCCCTGGAGTCAGGAGTACCTGGGTTCAAATCCAGTCTCAGACACTTAATTATTACCTAGCCGTGTGGCCTTGGGCAAGCCACTTAACCCCATTTGCCTTGCAAAAACCTAACAAAAAAAGATTTTTGGAAGCATATTCATTAGGGAAGTTGTTATGACTCTTCCTGGTTTAGGTATCAGTACCATATTGGTATCATGGAAGGAATTAGGCAGAGTTCTCTCTTCACCTATTTTTCCAAATAGTTTATATAGAATTGGAACCAATACTTCTTTGAATGTTTGAGAAATTCACTTGTGAATCCATATGACCCTGGAGATTTTTTCTTAGGGTGTTCATTGATGGCTTGTTGAATTTCTTTTTTCTGAGATAGGGTAATTTAGGTATTTAGGTATTTAGGTAATCTTCATTTAACTTGGGAAATTTGCTGTGTTGTAAATATTCACTCATTTCACTAAGATTATCAAATTTATTGGCATACAGTTGGGTAAAACCGTTCCAAATTATTACTTTACCAAATTATTCTTCCTCCATGGTGTTGTGTACACCTTTTTCATTTTTGATACAAGTAATTTTTTTCTTTCTTGTTTTAAACAAATTACTCAATGGTTTAATCTATTTTATTTTTTAAAAAATAAAAACAACTCGGTTTTCTTTTATTAGCTCAATAGTTTTCTTGCTTTCGATTTTATTAATTTCTCCTTTAATTTTGGGAATTTCTAATTTGGTGTTTAATTGGAACTTTTAATTTATTTTTCTCTAAGTTTTTCAGTTTCATGCTTAGTATATTGATATCCTTTTTCTCCATTTTATTCATCTAAGCATTTAGTCATCTCCTGATACATCTCCTAATGACTACTTTGGCTATATCTCATATGTTTTGGTATGTTGTCTCCTTATTGTCATTGTCTTGGATGAAATCTCCAAGTCTTTCTATAATTGGTTGTTTGATCCAATCATTCTTTAAAGAGAGAGGAAAGTTTTTAATAGTGGGAGTAGGATCCAGGTGTACCTTGTTTTGACTATTGAGGTTAAGGAGTTGATCCATGAACAATTTGAGACCATGATCTCATTTTTTGGTAAATGTCACAACTTATATTTTTTAACTATATTAAGTAAAGAACAAGGCAATTGCTTCTCCCACTGGAGGCTTCTCATCACTATCTAAACATGCAGGTTGGTGGACACTGGTTGGTTCAAATTGACATCTAGGAAATTTCTACCCACTGTTTCTGATTCTGCTTTATGGGGTAAAAACGAGTAACTCTTGTCTTTCTTCCACATGACAGAAATGCTTAAACAGCTATCATGGATATCATGATTCCTTCTATTCTGCAAGCAAACCATCCCTAGATGTATCTACCTGTCCTTATATATTATATAAATATATGTATATATATATATATATATATATATATATATATATATATATATGATATATCATAGTGAGACTCTGATAATCCCAGTTATTCTATTCCTCAGGTTCTCAATGTTTTTCCCAACCTGTGACTACAAGAAAACCACACAACTGTCCATACATAATCTAAGCAGGATAAACTATAAATGAAAAACAGAGATTCAAATGAAAGGAGGTCCAAGAGTAAGTTTACCTTTGGGGAAAAGATGTTATTTTTCATCAATTATTGGAACAGTAAATTTTGGTGAAAAACAGTGAGAGATTCTGTGAAGAATAAAGAAGAAGCAGTTCAAAATTTCCCAGGACACACCAACTAATGGTTTTTCCAGCAAAGCAATGAATTTTCTCAGATTTGAAGCTTTCATGGAGGAGATACAGGAAACTGTCAGCAATTGTGTAGAAGATTTTTCCTTCAGGTTATGGGTTAGACAAAATAAGACTGCGGCCCACTCAAATTTTCTAGAATTTAGCTCCGTCATTTGAGTTTGAACAAAGCTTCTCTAAAATCGGTGGGCTTTGCTTGTTCCCTAGAGATTAAAAGAAAATATTTAGCATGGGATCAACACAGGTTTCACAAGCATTATTTCTCCATTGGCATATAATTGTTAGATTACTTTGGTAGTGCATGCAAAAAAAATGACTTCCACATATATGCAGAGAAAAATAAGGTGGGAAGAATGTGTGGAAAAAGTTTCCTGTGTTTTTTTTTTGTCTATATTGAGATGCTCTGTTTTTGTTAAATCTATGTACAATATAATACATATAGCAAGAGTAGAGAGGATAACAAATATAGCAAAATAAAAGACCAGTGATTCCAATTCACTAGTATTATAGAATGAAGTGTGAGTCAGAGGACCAAGATTGCAAAAAAAGCCCCAATATATAACAATGGGGCCCCAGAAGTATATTTCAAATATCTTTAAGGTCAGATTAAAGACAAGGCTATAGCAGGAAACAATCATGATACCATAGTAATGAAAAGTATTACAGAGAAGTCAATCAAGGGAAAATTCTATTGATGCCAAACAATGAAGACAAAGAATTGCATGAGCCGTGCTGCAAAAAAGATCGTTCAGCAGAGAGAAAGATGATCAATACCATGGGACAAAGTATTATACAGCCTTCTGGAAGAGCAAGATTGCTTATGAAATACTTTGATATGTGAAGATAGTAGTTTAATGTGAGAATGAAATTACTCTACTTTCTGTCATGAAAACCAAATATATCAGTGAATGCAGTATAAAGAGGAGTTTGTGCAATATTTATTTTAATTTGCATCTAGTGAATTTAATTAATAAAAAGGAAAATGAGTTTACATTTTAGATAGTTTTCAAATTTTAAGATATGTCATATATGCTCATTAGTCTTCTTTGAAAATATTTGATATTGTAAAAGAATGTGATTTTCATAAATCTAAAATTATAAAAAATATTTTCTTTGAAAATCACTGTGGATTGGGGGATTGAAACACTCCTTGAACCAGAAATTACTGGATCAATATTCTGCTTCTTCCCTTTCCAAGAATATGAGGGGAATTAATTTTAAAAATGCAAAAGAAAATGGCTTAATCTTACCAGATATCAAACTATATTATAAAGCAGCAATCATCAAAACTGTCTAGTATAGGGGCGGCTAGGTAGTGCAGTGAATAGAGCACCGGCCTTGGAGTCAGGAGTACCTGGGTTCAAATCTGGTCTCAGACATTTAATAATTACTTAGCCATGTGACCTTGGGCAAGCTACTTAACCCCATTACCTTGAAAAATCTAAGAAAAAAAACTGTCTAGTATTGGCTAATAAATAGGAAAAAATATCAGTGGAACAGATAAATTGCAAAAGAAACAGTGGCAAATGGCTACAGTAATCTACTGTTTGATAAACCCAAAGACTCCAACTTCTGGGATAAGAACTCACCATTTGAAAAAAATATGCTGGGAAAACTGGAAAATAGACGACAAAATCTAGGCATAGACCAGCATCTCACACTCTAAGTCAAGATCAGATTGTAATTCTAGCATTTAGACATCTAATGTGGTACTAGTAGCCAATTAAAGAGAAAAGGGAAAAGTCTGTCAGATCTATGGAGAGGGAAGAAGTTTCTGACAAAACACTAGATAGAAAACATTACAAACTGCAAAATGGATAATTTTGAATACATTAAATTAAAAACCTTTTTAAACAAGTAATACCAATGCAAAAAAGATTATAAAGAATGTAGAAAACTGGGAAACAATTTTAATAACTATTATTTCTGATAAAGGATTCATTTCTAACATATTCAGAGAACTAAGTTAAATTTATAAGAAGGCATGTCATTCTCCAATTGATAAATGCTCAAAGCATATGAACAGGCAGTATTCAGATAAAGAAATTAAAGCTCTCTATGGTTATTTTAAAAGAATGTTCCAAATCATTATTGAATAGAGAAATGCAAATTAAAACACTTCTGAGGTACCACCTCACACCTATCAGAAAGATTAAAATGAAAAAACAAAACAAAAATTACAAATGTTGGATAGGATGGGGAAACTGGTAAATTAATTAACTTTTGATGGAGTTGTGAACTGAGTTTTTGGAACTATGCCCAAAGGGCAAGAAAATTGTGCATAACCCTTGATCCAGTACTACCACCAAGAGGTCAATACCACAAAGAGATCATGAAAAAGGCAGAAAGACTCACATGTACAAACACTTTTCTAGCAGCTCTTTTTAAAGTGACAAAAATTAGGCACTGAGGGATGACCATCTATTAAGGATTGAATGAGAAAGTTATGGTATATGAATGTGATGGAGTACTGTTGTTTGATGACAAATCATGAACAGCAGGACTTCAGAAATGTTTGATACAATTTGTGTGAACCGAGGCTGATGAAGTGAGCAGATCTAAGAGAACGTGGAAGATATTAATATCAACATTGTGAAAAGATCAACTATGATAGATTCAACTCTTCTTAGGAGTCAAGGACAATTCTGAGATACTTATAGAAAATGCTATCCACATTCAGAGAAAAAATTATAAAACCTTGAATGCATAGAAAAGCATATTTTCACTTGTTAATTTCTTTTTTTCCTCATGTTTTTCTCCTTAGTTCTGTTCTTCTTTAACAACATTACTAATACAGCAAATATTCTAAGCATGATTCTACATGTACAACCTATATCAGATTGCTTGCTGTCATGAGGAGGAGGGAAGCAAAGGAGGGTGTTAGAAAAATATGGAACTCAAAAGCTTGCAAAAAGATGAGTGTTGAAAATTGTCTTTGCACATTACTGGAAAAAATACCAAAATTTTAAAAATTTCTGTTTCTTACACATAATCTATAAGACTAAAGAAAATCACTTTATTGCCTTTCTATTCTAAAAGACTGGAAGTTTCAGAAAAGTTGTATATATGCCTTGGTAAAAGTTTTTTCACTGTAATTTCTCCCTGTCAATAAAATCATTGGTCTCTACTTAGCTCAAACCAAATCAATCAAATTAAATATATAAAATCCTAAAATAATGTAAAGGTCTTTGCAAAGAAACAAAATATATTACAATGGAAAAATAAGTGTTTATCCTTCTGAAGAACTTTGTGAGGCAACCTGATATTATTTTCATTTTAGAAATGCGAAAGATTTTATTGAATAACTTGTTACAGATTACCTACTCAGGGAGAGATAGGATTTAACCCCCAAATTTTCATGCAATATCAAATATGCTGTCTAAGGATCTAGAATGTTCCTTGAATTATATTCTCAAGTCATTGATTTTAGATGTGCCTCTTTCAATAAAATAAGACCTTGACATTTATAAGAGGATATTGTATACACTAAATCTGTGAGGAAAATAGTATCTTATTCTATTCCTGTATAAAATATCATAAAATCAAAATTTTCACAGCTTTCTAGCAGACACACATTCAGTGGACTTTCTCCTGCTTACAGATTTTTTTCCTTTATTATATAAAATCATTGATTTGTAGATAGAAGAAGAAATATGAGAGGTATATTTGAATTCCTCAATTTTATTGGAGAGGAAATTGATACCCCAAGATGTTAAGTGACTTGTGCATGGTCCCACAAGTAAGAAGTATATAGTTCTTTTCCATGATTTCTCCAATTAAATTTTTTCCCTCTCTAATCCTATACCTTACTTTGCTTGAATTATATTCTCAAGCCATTGATTTTAGATGTATCTATTTCTACTAGAAATAAATGACCTTTGAAGTATGTGTCCCTCTAATTTATTTATTGTGCCAGGGCTAGAATTCAAATATGAAGAGAAATATTAAGTTTACATAAGAACAATGAAGAGAAGAGCCAAAATCAGTGGTGAGTTCTTTTAAATGACTAATTGGCATACATTTTTAAGTCTCTGTTGCTTGGGTAAGCAGTATCACAGAAAAATTTCTTAGATATTGTCTTTGAGAAATAAAATTCTCTCCCATGCTCCAAATGACCATCAACATAAGATTTTAATGGAACTTCAAGTGACAAGATGAAATATATTAGGTAGAAGTCTAAAATTCTATATTTAGGTTAAAATTAATTGCCCAAGTTTAAGTTGAGTTTAGAAGGGGAATGGGTATTGTACTTTATCATTAAAACACTAGAATTTTAATTGTCTGATAATTCAATATAATTCAACAGTAGGCATTTCTTTCTCAAGGTCAATACAAACTAAGGAAGGCAGTATTGGCAGAAATATAATATCTAGTCTAAGAGAAGTTTTAACCCCACTCTCTATATCAGACTATATGCTGAATATTGTGTTAAATTTTGGGTGAACACATTCTAAGTGGGATTTTTAAAAGTACCCCCTTTTATATGTCTAAAATTGTATTTTGAGAGATTTGGTCACTATTCCAGATATGCTGCTGCAATGGGTCTATCAGAATCCAAGGGATAAGTGATTTAATTTATTTTATAAAAACACATCCAATAATTCTGAGGTAAAAAGATATTCCTGCAGTAATAGAGATCAGTTGACTAAGGTAAAAGCAGATATATCCTCCAGAAAAATATTGAAATTAGTCAACAAGAAATTTTCTGGGGTTTCAAGAGCTACAGGTCAAAATCCTAAAACAGATTTTTTTTCTCTGTGCCTATGGCTCCAAAACTAGACCCCAAGACCAATCCAACTTAAAAACAAAAAGTGGGGAAAAGCTAACTTGAATTATCAATTCTGTTCCATTATTGGTTCACAATAGCTCCAAATGGCAGATTAATTGAAGTTTCCCAGATCCACTAGCATCCTGGACTACCAAAATAAGTTTGAAAGATTTGGATAATTTAGCCTAGAAAAATAAATACCTACAGAGAATGATAGTTTCTTTTATTTCCTTTAGAAAAGTAATACATTTATTCAGTGTTGCTCAAAGATCAAAATAGGCATGTCTAATTATATAAATATTTTATTTGTTTTCCAAATATATACAATGGTATTTTCTACCAATCATTTTTTGGCAAGGTTTTGAGTTTTACATTTTTTCTTTCTCCCTCCCTTCCCCCATCTCCCCCCAACAGAAGGCAATTTGATATAGGATTTACATTTTCATAGACATAAGTTTAAGGTAGGTAGACAGCAAATCACTATACATTTTCCCTTCATTTTTATTATTGTCTAACAATGAAATGGACTACCTAGTAAGACAGTGAGTTTTCCATCATTGCTTATTTTTTTTTAAAGAATGGCTTATAGGCTACTTGCCAGAGATTCTATAGAGAGAATTTTCACATCACAGACAGGTGTTTTGAATAATTTAAAGGGTAACTATTTAATGAATCTATCTCATCAATTTAATCCTGTACAGGACACTTCTGAAAGCCTGTTTGACCTGCTTATTTCTTAGAGTGAAAATGAAAGGGTTCAGCAAAGGAGTCACCACAGTATTCATAAGTGTTACCTCTCTGTTGGTGTCTAAAGTGTTGACTGGTTTTGGTTTCACATATATAAAAACACAGCTTCCGTACATTAGACAGAGGACAATGAGGTGAGAACAACAGGTAGAGAAAGCTTTCTGTCGTTCTTTGATTGAAGGGAGGTTTAGTATCTTAATAGTTATATTTGTGTAAGCTATGATGGTTACAATGAGGGAGGACAAGATTATAAGAACAGCAAGGGCAAAAACTAATGATTTAATAAAACTGGTGTCAGAGCATGAGAGATTTGTCAGAGAAGCCAGATCACAAAAAAAGTGTTGGATAACATTGGAGCCACAGAAAGGTAGCGTTGATACCTTTAAAATGACAGCAGCAACAGTGATGAAACTCAAAACATAGCACAATGTGACTAGGAAGAAACATACCTTCTTGGTCATGATACTGGAATAATGCAAAGGATTACAAATGGCCATGTATCTATCTAGAGACATTATGGCCAGAAGCAAAAAACCAGTTGATCCCAAAAACAGAAAGAAAAAGGCTTGGATAAGGCAGCCAGCAAAGGAAACTTTTTGCATTCCACAAAGAAAGATGATCAGGAGCTTGGGTACAGCTGTTGTTATAAAGCAGTTTTCCAAGAAGGAGAAACTACTGAGGAAAAAATACATGGGTATTTGGAGGCGGTAGTCAGCCCATGTGAGGGTGATAATGACTGTGTTTCCTGTGATGGCAACTGAGTATGCCAATAAAAGAAGGGTGAAGAAGAGTTTTCCCAGGTGTTGGACAGCAGGAAATCCTTCTAGGATGAATTCCTGCACAATTGTTTCATTTCTCATCTCTGCCATTTTCCATTTGACCTATAAAGCATAAAAGATTGTGAAGAATGAATGGCAGTAGTGAACTTAAGTACAGTTGAAATGATCCTTCAATATCATATTAAAATTTTGTAATAGGGAAAATGGGGAAACTAGATTGGTGATTTCATTGGTAGAGTAATGCCCTAAATGGGGAAACTCCCTCTATTAATTCAAGCAAATAATTTCTTTGTAGTTTAAACTCCTAGTCATTCATCAGTCGATGACCATGTGTAAACTCCATAAATTTGTTCGAGAAACTACACTAACATGCCTAGAGTACTGAGTTTAAGTGATTTGCTCAAGGTCATATAAACAGTATTTGTCAGAGGCAAGAATTAAATGTTTGTCTTCCTGGCTTCATGGCTACCTCACTTTTCACTAAACTACTTTGCCATTAGCAAATATGATAGGAGATAGCTCATCTAAATCGAAAGACAAATCCAAATTTTCTTCTTGCTATGATTCTCTTGAGAGGAGGCACACTGTAGTAAAGTGAGGAAGAATGGGTTCAACTGCTATTTCTGGCTTGTGCTGGCTGTGACAATGGGTGAACCATTTCATATCTCATGACTTCCACATAACTCTCTGAGTCAATCAATTGTAGAGAAGGTATTGACAAGCATTACTAAAGGAAATTCCTCACCTGGAGATTTTCTACATCAATGACTTTGACCCCAACATCATGATGTCATTCATCCTTTTGAAGTATGAAGGAGAAACAGCAACACTGTTAAACTAAGAAGTCAAGGAACATTCTCATCTACATAAATTTCCTAGTTTGTTGAAAGGTGGAACAAGGAAACATTCTAGTAAACAATTCACAGAGTCAGAGAATTCTGAGATTGAAATGCAATCCAATCATCTATGGTCAGGCATAGTAGCTTTGACAGAAACATAAATTGCCTAGTTCAAGTGAGAATAATTAATTTCATAAAATGAACCAGAATCTGTATCTGGCACCTACAAAGTTCTGCAAGGATGCTAGCCCTCTTTATTGGTAACAGTTTCATGATATTTGAAATGATCTTACCTTTATTTCCAATACTGTAATTAAAACTGCTAAAACAGAATTTCTTTTTTGCAAGGCAATGGTGTTAAGTGATTCGCCCAAAATCACACAGCTAGTAAGTATCAGGTATCTGAGGCAGGTCCTCCTGACTCCAAGATTAATGTTCTAACTATTGAGCCACTTTGCTTCCCCTAAAAGCAAATTTTGCTAATTGCAAGATATTTTCACATAGAATCATAAATTCATTTTTTCAACTTGAGATTTTGTGATAATCTCAGTATCACCAATTTTGGAAGTGGCATACTTGAAACCTGAATGGCCATACTCATTCCATTATATCAGGGTATCAATCAACCAGTCATTGCACACTAAATACTTACTATGAGAGATTAAAACAACAACAAACAATGAATGAAATAATCTCTTCACAAGAATACACTTCCTATTTATTCTCTATGTACTTATATGTGTACCTGTTACATATATAAGTACATAGAGAATAAATATAAAGAGCAAAAATATAAAATAATCAGGAAGAGAAGGTACTGGCAATTGGAGTATCAGGAAAAATTTCAAGGAGAAACTCATTCTTGAGCTGCATTTGGAAGGAAAAGTAAAATTTTACAAGTTGGAGGTGAGGAGGGATACTATATCAAGTGAGTTGTAGAGGTATCTTTTCAGAAGATAAGAGAAGGGCAGTTCAACTGGATTTCAATGTGAAAGAGTACAGATAAGTTCAAGCAAAGTTATCACAGGTTTTTAAAAGCTAAACAGATGAGTTTATTTTTGGTTCTAGAGGTAAAATGAAGCCACTGGAGTTGGATAAATCTGGGAATAAGAAGGTGTGGCATATACTAAAAGAAAATTAGTTTGACAAGGATGTGGAGAATACACTGAAGGAGGGAGAAATATGTAACAAGGAGACCTATAAAGCCTATAAGGAAAGGAGTAGCATAGAAGAAATTTACTATTAAATTGTCAAGATTTGACAATTGATTGGATATGTGAGGTGAGAGAGCATGAAGCATTAAGAGTAACATGAAGGATTCAAAGATACAAGGTTAGATAGATGGTGATGATGAAGAGAAATCAAATGAAAAGTTCAGACTTTAAGAAAGTATTAAAATAAGACCAGTTTCTATCCTATGCAAAGAATATCTTACAATTGAAACAGGATCATTTTTTTTCACATACTAATTTTTCCATGATATCAAGATTTTTCTTCTTGAATCCTGAGTTTTTGTAGTCTGCTGTTTAATTTCCCCTCATGTAGGAGATAATTATGTGGTACAGTAGTTAGATCTCTGGGCCTGGAGTCAGGAAAAGCTAAATTCAAATCTGACCTCAGACATATACTGTCCGACCTGGACAGTCACTTAATTTGTGTTTACCTTAGTTTCTTCATCTGAGAAAAAATTAATAACTGCTTCCCAGGATTGTTGTGATCCTCCAGTAAAATAATTTTACTTTACTATTAGCTATTATTATTAATTTACTCTGGTTCATTGTTCCCATTCAGATCTGCCTGTCAAGACTGGCTTAAAATCTTGCACAGAGAGTGTCTTTTATTTCTTCTTTAGTATGAAGGAAAGGAAGTACAAAGTAGTGAAAGTGGAAGTACTCACACTGAGGCAATTCCCAGAGGCTAGTCTTGGCTCCCTTCTGCTTCAATCATCTACTAAGACCTGTATTTTGTCTGGGCTGTGTTGTAAAAGAAAAGGTTGTATGATCATATGTGATCTAAGACCCAGTTGGTCTGAGAAGATTTTAGCATTTATAACACAATGTCTAGACAGCTAGGGTTAAAAAAGAACATTAAACTCATTGCCATAAAGATTTCCATGATTCTGACAAAGACTAGTTCCATAGAACTTCAATCACATACCATAACTGATTTTTGAATCCTCACTGTTAGAGGTTTTAAAATTTTAATGACAAAGAATGTCATCTGCTTCACACATTTTTAATTGCTTTTCTACTCGGCCTGCTCAGAGTCCATCCTTAAAGGTGCTGAAAGGATCAGGAAACCTTGTATATAGTAAATTCATCCCAAGTTGAGGAAAAACATTCTGGATAAATTGATTTTCTCTTTTGTATATTTTCTATAGGAAAAGTATCATTGGGAATATGATCCTCTGTCATGCTCTATGTTTCCAAAATTAGATTATTACAAATTTTCTCCCAGAGATAAGGATTCAGGTATATTGGAGAACGAATGCATCTCTGCCATTTTGCCCACTTGAATATTTATTAATCCCTAATAAAAATGACATGGATCTGTAGGCTGTCCTCTTGATAACTTCATATGTTAAAATAATTAAGATGAGTTCAAATAAAGGATGACTGAGTCCAAAGTCAATGGAAATTCTCTAGAAGCAGATAAGAATTCACATTTGGAAATGGGAAATAGCAGTACCTTGTCAGACTTTTACTCTTTTATTATTTGTAGTTTTATTTGTTCCCCAGGTTTCATGTTTTCTCTGCCAAGGGTTACATAGTGGAATAAACACAATTACCCAGGAGATCTATTGAATCCCTAATTAAAGTTCAAAGTCCAGGGGAATTTCTCTTAAAATATCTGTTTTAGTTTTTTTTTCACTCAAGTCCAAACTTTGCATGAATCCCTTTTTTGAGGATTTTGACAAAGATAATGGGATGTTTTGCCATTTCCTTCTCTAGCTCATTTTTAGAAATGAGGAACCTGAGGCAAACAAGGTTAAGTGACTTGCCCAGGGTCACATTCAAATGTCTGAGGGCAGATTTGAACTCAATTCCTCCTGACTCAAGGACTGGCCCTCTATCCACTGTGCCTAATATCTGTCCAGTAAAGTATGTATTTGACCTTACATAAACTAGTCCTTTCCCATGTTTTTTTTTTTTTTTAGATTTTTGCAAGGCAATGGGGTTAAATGGCTTGCCCAAGGCCACACAGCTAGGTAATTATTAAGTGTCTGAGGCCGGATTTGAACCCAGGTACTCCTGACTCCAGGGGCGGTGCTTTATCCACTGTGCCACCTAGCCGCCCCTCCCATGTTTTTCTTGATGGTTAGTGACTTAAATAAAACCAAAATTTATAGAAATGAAACCAATATAACTAACCTGTACTCTTTGAACCTTGTTCATTCATCATCTTCAAGATACTTTAAGGTCATTTCTATCATCTAGGTACCTATGCACTTTTCTATTATTATAGTTCCCAGATAACTCTAGCTCCTTGCCAAATTCTCTCTTTCATCTGTTCCTGGTCTTCCTTTTTTTATTTTGATAAGCATAATTTATGGTTAAGTGTATTTTAATTTGTATTCAAATATAGATACTCATTTAATTGCATACTTATAAATTTATTTGTATGTCTATTCTTATATGTATGCACATGATCATATCTATAAGCACATTCAGACATATGTGCATATGCACATGTATAACCACACATACACAGTAAAAATATTAACATTTCTTTGATGCCCCCATGCTGTGTTTCATGTCTTTATAATGAAATTGAGTTAAATCAAACTACTCCAGGGTATCCTCTTTTTTATTTTGTTTTTCCAATTACATGTTATGAAAGTTTTTTCCAATACCCATCCACTTATATATTTATGCTACTTTATTTTCCTCCTCCCTTCCTTCCCACCCCATCTACCCTCCGTGTAGAACAGGCTAGTGAACATTGTAAATATATATTTGTGCTTACTATGTTTGCATTTTAGTCATTTTGCATATAAAGAATTTGAAAAAATGAAAAGAAATAAAATCTTGAGATAGGAAGGAAATTAGGAGAGAAATATAAAAAAGTGAACAAAAGGTTCATTCAGATTCTGTGGGGACTTTTTGTTTTTTTTTAGTCTGGATGTGAATGCTGTTAACTGTAGCAGGTCTCCCAGGTTTGTTCTAGAACAATGAACTGCTGAGAGGAGCTGCATCCATCATAGTTGATCAACTCACAGTGTTGCTCTCAATATGTAAAATGATCTCTTGGTTCTGCTTTCTGCACATTGCCTCAGTTTGGGTAATTTTTTTCCCATGCTTCTCTAGAGTCTGATTATGTTCATGATTTCTTATAGAATAATACTCCATAACCATAACTTGTTCAGCCATTCTTCAACTGATGGGCATTCCATCAATTTCCAATTCTTTGCCAGTACAAAAGAAACTGCAACAAATATTTTGGAACATGTGGGACTTTTTCCATTTTTTAATGATTTCTTCTTTGTATACACAGACACACACACACACACACACACACACAAACACACATATATATACATATAAAATATATAAAACTTTAGAAATGAGACATTCCTCAGACCCCCTACCTGTGAAAATTTTTTGACCAACTTTTTGTTTCCCTTTTAATCTCAGCTACAATGATTTTATTAGTGCAAAACCTTTAAAATTTAATATAGACAAAATAATCTATTTTGCCATTTATAATATATTCTATTTCTTGTTTGGTCACAAATTTCTCTGTTTTCCATAATCTGACAGATAATTTCTTGATCTCTATCATATCACCTATTATGTCTGAATCCTATACCCATTTTGACTTTATTTTGGTAAAGTATGTCTATATTTCTTAACCAGTACCAAGCAGTTTTGAAGGCTGCTGTTTTATAGTATAATTCCAGATTTAGTATAGTCAAGCCACCTTCCTTTACATTTTTTCATCAATTCCTTTAATAGTCTTCCTCCAGATGAATTTTTTACTATTGTTTTAGGTCTGTAAAAATGTTATTTAACAGTTTGTTTGGGATGGCAATATATAAGTAATTTAATTTAGTTAGCATTGTAATTTTTATTATATTAGCTCAACCTAGCCATGAACAATTGATATTTTTCCATTTGTTTAAATCTTACTTATTTGTGTGGAAAGTATTTTGCAAATGTATTCATACAGTTTCTGGGTTTATCTTGGGAGATTCACAAGTATTTTATGTTGTCTGTAGTTACTGTAAATGGAATTCCTCTTTCTATCTCTTGCTCTTGGGATTTGTTCTTTGCATACAGAAATTATGATGACTTATGAGAATTTATTTTTTATATCCTGCTCCTTTGTTCAAGTTAATTGTTTAAGTAGCATTTTAGTTGATTTTATAGGGTTCTCTAAGTATACCATCTTATCATCTGTAAAGAGTGAAAGTTTTGCTTTCCAATGTCAATTCTAATTCCTTTAATTTCTTTTTTCTTCTGTTATTGCTAAAGTTCATATTTCTAATGCTATTTGAAATTCTCCTGGTTTTCTTCCATTACATTTTATTTTTATTGCTAGTTCTAGGTAACTAGTTAAAGGAAAGTTAAATTTTTTCCTATACTTTCTAGTATTTTTAATACCAATAGATGTATTTTGTCAAAGACTTTTAAAGCATCTATTGATATAATCATATGATTTCTATTGGGTTTGTTATTGATATATCTGATTATCTTGAGAGTTTTCATAATATTGAACTATCCCTGACTACCTGGTATAAATCCTAACTGATCATGGTGTATCATCTTAGTAATTACTTACAATTTCTTTGCTAGAATTTTATTTTAAACTTTTATGTCAATTTTAATTAGGGAGATTGGTCTATTCTTTTTCTGTTTTGACTCTTCCTGGTTTAAATATTAGCACCAAATTGGTGTCATAAAAGGAATTTGAAAGAACTCCCAATTTCCCCCCCAAAAATGGTTTAAATAGAGTTGGAATTAATTGTTTCTTAAATGTTTGGTAAAATTCACTTTCCAATACATCTGGACCTGGAGACGTTTTGGTAGGGAGTTTATTCAATGTCTTAATGGGATTATTTAACTATTTTATTTCCTCTTCTATTAATCTTGAAAGTTTATATTTTTAGAAATATTCATCCATTTCATTCAGATTGTCAAATTTATTGGTCTACTGTTGGGCAAAATAGGTCTGAATTATCTCTTTATTTTCCTTCTGCTTCCTGATGATATCATCCTTTTCATTTTTGATTCTAATAATTTGGTATTTTTTCTTTTTTAAATGAAATTACCTAAAGGTTTATATATATATATATATATATATATATATATATATATATATATATATATATATATATATATATATATATGTAGCTTTTTTTCAAAAATCCAATCTAGTAGAATAGAGCTTCCCACTATTTTCCAGGTTACCTTGGTGTGGAGAATTACCTCAATGGATCTTTCTTGTGGGTTCTGTCTCTCAAAAATTTAGTTAGAGTCATAATTTTAAGGTTTTTGTAATGTTTTGAGGAGAGCACCTAAGAGAGGCTTTTCTCCTGCAGGCAACTTGGCTCCACATTGCGATAATTTTTAAAAAGAGTTCATTAGATTTTTGAAGGTTTTGTTTTGTTTTTCTTCCTCTGGATGGGCTTTGTCCATAGCTAGCCCTAGGGCTTCATCCATAGATAATATGGTTGTCCTAGGTGTTTGAACTGCTGAGAGGAGCTTCTTCCAACAAGGCTGCTCATTTCACAATGTTGTTAATATATACATTGTTCTCTTGGTTCTACTCCCTTCACTTGGCATCAGATCCTGTAACTCATTCCATGCTTCCCTAGAACCTGACCATTTATTTTTTCTTATAGAACAATAATATTCCATAACATTCATGTAACATAGCTTCTTAACCATTTGTCAATTGATGGGCATCCCCTCAATTTCCAATTCTTCGCCATTACAAAAAGAGCAGCTATGAATATTTCGGAACATGAAGAACTTTTCCAATTTTTTATGATTTCTTCTGGATATAGATCTAGAATTGGAATTGTTGAGTCAAAGGGAATGGACAGTTTTATTTCTCTTTGCACATAATTCCATATTGCTCTCCAAAAAGTTTGGATCTGTTCACAACTCCACCAGCAATGCAGCATTGCCCTAGGCCTTCCACCACCTCTCCAAAATTGATCATTTTTCCTTTTTCTCTTAGTCAATCTGATAGGTTTGAGGTGATAATCCTAGTTTGTTTAATTTGCATATCTCTAATCAATAATGATTTAGAGCATTTTTCATATGAATATATACAACTTTAACTTCTTCATTTGAAAACTGTCTATTCTTATTCTTTTGTCCATTTATCAATTGGAGAATGACTTGTAACCTTGAAAACTTGATGCATTTCTCTATATATTTTAGAAATGAGACCTTTATTAGCACTCCTACTTATGAAGCTTGTTTTGCAGCTTACTGCTTTCCTTCTAATTTTTGCAGCATTGATTTTTATTAGTGGCAACCCTTTTTAATTTAATACAGTAAAAATAATTCATTTTGCAGTTTATACTGTTCTCTTTTTCTTGTTTGGTCATAAGTTTCTTCCCTTTCCATAGATTTGATAGAGTATTTCTTGATCTATTAATTTATGTATTTTGTAGCCCTTGATTTCTAAATCCTATATCCATTTTGATTTTGGTTCAGTATACGGTGTGAGATGTGGGCCTATGCCTAGTTTTTGCCCTACTAGTTTCCAGTTTTCCCCCCAATTTTTCTCAAATAGTGAGTTCTTATCCCAGAAGCTGTTATCTTTGGGTTTGTCAAACAGTAGAATGCTGTAGTTATTTAGTTCAGTTCCTTTTGAACCTATGCTAATCTAATGATACATTACTCTATTTCTTAACCAGTACCAGACAGTTCTGATGACTGTAGCTTCATAGTTATAGTTTTAGATCTGGTATAGAGAGCCCCCCCCTTCCCTTACATTTTTTTCCATGAGTTCTTTTTCTATTCTTCCTCTTTTGTTGCTCTTGATGCATTTTGTCATTTTTCCTGGCTCAGTAAAATAATTATTTGGAAGTTTGATTGGTAAGGCACTGAATAAGTAATTTAATATGGGTAGAATTGTCATTTTTAATATATTATCTAGTCCTAACCATTAGCAACTGATATTTTCCCAAATATTTAGATCTGATTTTATTTGGGTGAGAAGTGCTTTACAATTGTGGTCATACAGTTTCTGGATTTGTCTTGGGAGGAAGATACCCAAGTATTTTATGTTGTCTGTAGATTCCTTAAGTGGGATTTCTCTTTCTATCTCTTGATCTTGGACATTGTTGTTTATATGTAGAAATTTTGGTGATTCTATGGATTTATTTTATATCCTGCTACTTTGCTGAATTTGTTAATTGTTTCAAAGAGTTTTTTTAGGTGATTTTCTTGGATCCTCTAAGTATACCATCTTATCATCTGCAATGAGTGAAAGCTTTGCTTCCTCATTGCCAATTCTGATTCCTTCAATTTTTTCTTCTCCTATTGCTTCAGCTAGCATTTCTAACTCTATATTGAATAGTAATGGTGATAATGGGCATCCTTGCTTCACCTTGATTTTATTGAAAATGTTTTTTTATTCCTATTACATATAATTTTTTGATGGTTTTAGAGAGACACTATTTATTATGTTAAGGAAAACTCCATTTATTCCTAAACTTTAACTTCTTTCTCATTTATTTTGTGGTCAGATTTATCTAGTTCTGAGAGAGGGAGGTTGAGGTCTTCCATTATTAAAGTTTTGCTGTCTATGTCTTCTTGTAATTCACTCAGCCTTTCCTCTAGGAATTTGGATGCTATACCACTAGGTGTATTTATGTTTAGTAATGATATAACTTCATTACCAATGGTGCCTTTTAAGATGTAATTTACTTCCTTCTCCCTTATAATGAGATTGATTTTTGCTTTTACTTAATCTGAGATCAGGATCCCTACCCCTGATTTTTTTTTTTACTTCAGCAGAGGCACAATACATTTTTCTTCCATCCTTTTACCTTTACCCTGTGTGTATCTCTGTTTCAAATGTGTTTCTTGTAAACATCATAGTGTAGGATTCTAGTTTTTAACCCATTATGCTATCTGCTTCCATTTATGAGATAGTTCATCCCATTCACATTTACATTTAAGATTACTAATTCTGTATTTCTCTCCATTCTATCTTTCTTCATTTATATTTTTTTCTCTTTCCTTTCCTCTTATTCCTTCTCATCAAAATTTATTCCCTTTCACCTTTAGCTTTTCTTTTAAAATTTAACTTTCAGTTTATTTTCAGTTATACCTTTGCCTTTCCTTTTATCAGTCCTTTACTCCCTAATCTTTCCCTTTCTCCATTACCCATTTTCCTTTAGATTAGGATAGATTTTTAAACCCAAATGGGAATGTGTCTTATTCTCTCTCTCTCTCTCTCTCTGGGATAAATCTATTGAAAAGAATTAACTCATTTTTCATACTCTCCCTTTTTTCCCTCTAAAATTATAAATCTTAGTGCCTCTTCATGAGGTGTTTTTTTTTTATCACTCAAATACTCTTAATCAAGTATTATAAGTCACTGTTTGATTATTTTATTGCTTGATAAGCTCAAATTGTTATCAAAGTATCACCACAGAATGATTGCTTGATAAGCAGCATTGTCAAGTTATATCAAATTATAATTATAATAAAGCTTTAGTTTACCTTATTTTCAAGGACCCTCCAAGGTCACACTAGCTTCACGAGCCAAAGTATCATCCAAAGCCAAATCATTTCTTTAATTATTTGTACCCCTTCCCCCAGACCTATTTTTCTCTCACACTTAACCCTACTTCTGACCTCCCCCAGGGTACTTAACCTTTTTAAGCACAAGATTTAAGTCAAACCTTATAAGAATCTTAAAAGGCTCTAAGTATTGGGAGGCTCTGAAGAACTCATTTGAGAACTTTACAACTGATTGGAAGTTATGGGAGACACTGCCTCAAGACCACCCAGTTTATGATGCCCTCATCAGAGAAAGTGCTAAGCTTTGTCAGCACAGTAGAATTAGAGTGGATCAAAGGATAATGAGATGCTTAAGAGTTAATTTGCCTGCTATTTTTAAAGGCTTTTTTCCCTCAAACATAGTGATGTCATTTTGGACCTTTTAAATTAAGAGACAAGACCCAATTATATCCATATCCTTTAGGTTCATTCTGTTCAATTATATTTGACCCTTTAATTATCTTAAGAGAAACAAAATTCTCAATAACTAGAAGTGTTATATCTTTCCTTTTAGGGTGGTATACAGTTTGATGGTCTTGACTAACATTTGTTTTGCTTTGCTTTTTCCTTCCTGCTTTCATTTACCTTTTTATGTAACTCCTGAGTCATGTATTTGGCAATTGAATTCACTATTTGGTTCTGGTCTTTATCTCAGGAAATTCTGGAAGGCCTTTGTTTTTGTAGAACATTCATCTTTTCCCCCTTACAGTATATGTTGAAGTTTGCATGGTAGTAAATTCTGAGTTGTAATCCCAGGTCCTTTGCCCTTCAATATGTGGTATTCCCTGTCTTTCAGTCCTTCTATGTGAGGGTTGATAGGTCCTTTGTGAGAATTATTGTCTTTCTTTTGTATTTAATTTGTTTTCTTTTTGTTGCTTACAGTATTCTCTCCTTTATTTGAGAGTTCTGGAATTTGGCTATAAAAGCCCTTGGAGTTTTATGCTGGGTCTCTTTCTGGAGGGGTTCTGTGTATTCTTTCAATGGTTATAATGTCTTCTTGTTCTAGTACATTCAGACAGTTTTACCTAATAATTTCCTGCATTATGTTTTCCATGTTTTTTTTTTATTTTTTGATCTAAGCTTTCTGGTAGTCTGATGATTCATAAATTATATCTCTTGGATCTATTTTTCCTAAAAGGTACTATACATTTTCTTAAAATTTTTAAGCCTTTTTATTTTATTTGATGGAATCTTGCAGTCTCAGAGATTCATTGGTTTTTATTTGTTCAATTCTAAATTTTATGCTTTTATTTTCTTCAATTATCTTTTGTTTCCTTTGTTTTACATTCATACATCACAACTTTTTCAGCCATTTCCTAGTTGAGTATCCCTTTAATGTTTCATTCTTTATCACCACAAATAACTGCTACAAATATTTTTGTAATATAGCTCCTTTTCCTTTTTATAAAATCTCTTTGGAATAAGACTTTGCAGTGATATTGTTGGGTCCAAGAATATTAAGCATTTTTTTTTAACATTTTGATATCTTATTTGTTTTCCAATTATATACAATAGTAATATATACCCATCATTTTTTTGCAAGGCTCTGAATTTTACAATGTTCCCCTCCACCATCCCTCCCCCCCCCCAGAAGGCTGTCTGATAGTCTCTACATTGTTTCCATGTCATACAGTGATGTAAATTGAATGTGTTATAAGAATAAACATAACTCCCCCCCAAGAAGATGAGAAACCTCAAGAAGAGAGAGAGAGAGAGAGAGAGAGAGAGAGAGAGAGAGAGAGAGAGAGAGAAAGAGAAATTGTACTTCAGTCTGTGTTCATATTTCAATGGCTCTGTCTCTGGGATGAGTTGCTTTCTTTATCATAAGTCCACCAGAGAAATTGCTGCAATATTTTCCCCACAGTTGCTATTACTAGCTGTATCTACACTCTATTTCTCCCCATTCTTATTTATTCTATTCTCTCTCTCTCTCTCTCTCTCTCTCTCTCTCTCTCTCTCTCTCTCTCTCTCTCCCCTTTCATCCTGGTCCTGTCCAAAAATGTGTTGAATCTGAATATCCTCTCCCTTGATCTTCCCTCTCTTCTATCACCTATTCCCCCCTTTCCTCCCCCCATTCCCCCTTATCCCATCCCTTTCTTCTTATTTTTCTCTAAGGTGAGATAGATTTCCTCACCTTATTAAGTGTATATGTTATTTCCTTTCTGAGACATTTATGATGAGAATGAAGGCTCACTCATTCCCCCTTGCCTTCCTCCTTTCCACTCCATTGAAAAAGCTTTTTTTTACTCTTATGTGAAATTTCTTAGCATCTTCTTCATCTCCTTTTCCTTCCTCCCAGTACTTTCCTTTATCACCCATTGACTCGATCTTTTTACTATATTATACCATTATATTCTGCTCCTTCCTATGTCCTATCTATATATGCTCCTTCTAACAGCTCTTATAAAGGAGAAAGTTCATATGAGTTATCAATATCTTCTTCCCATGCAGGAATACAAACAGTCCAAGATCATTAAGTTCCTCATAGTTAGTCCTTCTCTTCCACTCCCTCTATGGTTCACCAGAATCCTGTAGTTGGAGATCAAACTTTCTGTTCAGCTCTGGTTGTTTCAATAGGAAAGTTTGAAAGTCCCCTATTTCATTGAAAATCCATCTTTTACCCTGAAAGAGGATGTTCAGTTTGCTGGGTGGTTGATTCTCAAGATCTTTTGCCTTACAGAATATCATATTCCAACCCCTACAAGCCCTTAATGTAGATGCAGCCAGACCCTGTGTAATCCTGACTATGGAGACTCGGTAGTTGAATTGTTTGTTTCTGGCAGCTTTTAGAATTTTCTCTTTGATTTGGGAGCTTTGGAATTTGACTATAATATTCCTGGAAGTTTTTCTTTTGGGATCTCTTTCAGGAAGAGGTGACCAGTGAATTCTCTCGGTTTCTATTTTACCCTCTGCTTCTAGGATCTCAGGGCAATTTTGCTGTATTATTTCTTGAAAAAATGAAGTTTAGGCTCTTCTCCTGGTTGTAGCTTTCAGATAGCTCAATAATTTTAAAATTATTTCTTCTGGATCTGTTTTCAAAGTTGGTTGATTTTCCAATGAGATATTTCACATTTTCTTCTAATTTTTGGCTTTTTTGGAAGAGTTTTATTTCTTCCTGATTTCTTGCAGTCATCAGCTTCCTTTAGTTCCATTCTGCATTTGAAGGAGTTATTTTCTTCAGAGAGCTTTTTTTATCTCCTTTTCCAACTGACCAATTCTGCTTTTTAAGGCATTCTTTTCCTCATTTGCCTTTTGTTTTTCCATTAAGCCTAAACTGGTTTTTAACATATCATTTTCTTCAGTATTATTTTGTACATCTTTCACCAAGCTTTTGATTTGGTTTTCATGATTTTTCTGCATCACTCTCATTTCTCCTCCCAATTTTTCCTCCACCTCCCTTAATTGCTTTTCAAAGTCTTTTTTGAGCTCATCCATAGTCTAAGCCCATTTTCTATTTCTCTTGGAGGTTTTGGATAAGGATGCTTTGATTTTATAGTCATCTGAGTATGTGTTTTGATCTTCCATGGGACTAAAGTAATTTTCTATGGTCAGATTCTTCTTTTTCTGTTGTTCACTCATTTCCTCAGCCCAAGACTTACAGCACTTCCAAGGCTTTGGGGTTTGTTTGGTTTTTTTGAGACACCCCCTGGGACCTCTATTCCTCCAAAGTCTTATGCTCTCTAGCCTGTGCTTTGATATGTAGATGCACCCCCCCCCCACTTCTCTCTGCCCTGGGGCTATAAGGAGGGATCCAGGTGGTTATTTGGTATGCAAGCCCAAACTGCAATATATGAATGTAGGCAAACAGAAGAGTCCTACCCCAGGGAGAGCAGAAAAATCTCTGCAGACTTCCCTTACTGTCTCTGGGGGTGCAGGCTGCTTTCTCTAGATTCTCCCTGAGACCAGTGCTCCTTGAGTGTGGACTCATTCTAATGGAGCAGTGTTTTCTCGCTGCCCCTTTAAGCTGTTGCCAGTAATCTCTGTGCTGTGCTTTGCTGTGCTGTGGCTGTGACTTTTTTTCCAACCCCCTGGTGAAACGCACCTTTCTCTCAGATCTTCTAAGCTATCTTGGACTGGGAAAATGTATCAATCAGTCTTTCTGTGGGTTCTGCCCCTCTAAATTTTGGCTAGAGTTAGCATTTGTTTGTATTTTTTTGGAGTTTGGGGGGAAGGAGTTCCCGGAAAATGCTTCCTTCATGCTGCCATGTTCGCTCTGCCCCTTGAGTTTCCTTTTTAAAGGTGTTAAATTCTCTGGTCAATTTTTTCCTAATTTTCCTGCATGGCTCAGTTATTTTTTCCCCATTTTTCTTCTTTCTCTCTTCTTTGGTTTTGCCCAAGTACTATCTAGCTGCTAGGATCCCTGCTCTTGTCAAGGTGTTGGGACCTGGACTGCTTTGAGGCTAAAGGCCTCCCACTGGCTTTCCTGCCTCCTAGACTTTACTTCCTGTTTTCCCTCAAAGAGACAGACCCTCACTGAAGATCCTCCATGATGTTTACTATTGAAAACTTCTTTGAATCTTCTCTTTTTCTTGGTGGGAGCTGTAGCTAGAATGTCAGTACAGAGGCTTCATTTATCCTTGGTAGCGAAAAGCTCCAGAATAGTATAATACCACCAATTTGGCTCCATCCCAGAAGTCCTATTCTATTTTATAAATTAAAAAAAAAATGATTCTGAGATAAGCTTCAAAGGTATCACCAAACATTGCAAATGCAATCCATGATACAAAACAAAGATTTAGAGAATAGTAGGCAATTGAAAAGTAGTATAAAAATCAGAATAGACTTGCCTAGAACATAATTGAGTAAAGCAAAGTCTATTTAGACTAGAATATACCTGAGCAAAAGAGAGCAGACTAAACTAGAACATAGCAAAACAGAACAAAATAGACCAGAAGATAACTATAAGAAAAATTACACTAGTTGAACAAAGCAGACCAGATAAGGTTACACCTATAGAGATCAGAATAGATTAGATTAGAACAACAAAGACTAGAACATGACTATAGGCAGTAGAATAAATGGGAACATAGCTGAGTAGGGCAGTCTAGACTAGAACATAGCATACAGCACAGTTTTTTTCCAGAGCTTTAAGTTGAGTTGCATATAATTGATAATTGCTTATGCACCTTTGCCTAAGCATCCTAATTAACACACACACACACACACACACACACACACACACACACACATCCCAGAACATTTTATGCTCTAAATATTCTTTAATTTGGCCGGTGAATTTTAGAAGGTCTGAAAAGTGAGCTACAGCCACTTCGATATTTCCAAAGACATATTTTTTCCACAGTGTGGTAAAACTCACTGTACTGATATTTTGATTCCATCATAGTCATAGTCAATTGCTGTGGATGAAAAAAAGTCATCACCTCATGACTAGCCTTCTAGTGATGCTTCTTTTCCAGTTAAAAAAGGCTAGTTCTTAGACAACTTATTCCCCAAACTTGGCCAGGCCCATCCCTGAATTTCTTCTAACCTTGTAAAGTCTTGCAAAGTAATTCTAGGCTTTCAGAGTCTTTAAGAACTCAAGATCACTTTTCATACAATGAACAATATATTTCTGAAGTCACAAGTGATAAGTTGACTATAAATAGAGTGACGTATTTTAGGTTGAAAGGGTGCATAATTATGGTGTGAAAGTTGATTTGTGCAGCACCCTAGAGTTTGTAAAGAATATTTACTGAACACATGTTAACAGCATAGAGCAGAATAGAACAGAAAAAAGTGGACTGGAATAGGCAAGTAAATGAAAGAAAATGGAGATAGGAGTTCATCAATGGTACATCGTAAGCTATATTTAGAGCAGTGACAGTTGTACTATACACTGCCTTTTCAATCTACACCTGGAGTTCAATGTTTAGAAATGGGTTTAAGTAATGTTATTATCATCTGAACATGATCTGTGATCTGCAAATTATAATATGAAGAAAGTTCCCAGCAATAGTTATGCTGAAAAACAAAATTAAATTATGGGCAGTTATGATTGTTTTCATATCACTGGTATCACATTTACAATAATTTCAAAATATAGAGGTAAATTAATATAAATCTTTCTTAAAGATGCCCCCTTCTCTCCACTGACACTGCCATCAGCCTAGTGCAGGCAATCATCATCTCAAACCTTGATACTTCCAATATTATGGTGAAATGATTGCCTCTCTCAAGTCTCTCCTTAGTTTGATCTAACCTCCATTCAGGCACTGAAGTCATTTCCCCCAAAATAGGTCCAATAATGCCACGCACACACCAGTCAATAAGCTACAGTAACTTCCCATTGTCTACAAGATAAAATACAAAATGCCCTGTGTGTCATTTAAAACTTCTCAAATTCCAGTTCCCTCCTCCCTTTCAAGTCTTGCAACATCTTACATCCTGGCACATGCTCTTTAATTCACTGACTTCATTCTGTTCCATGAACAAGATACTCCATCTCTCAACTCTATACACTCTCTTTGATTGTCTTCCAAACTAGCATTTCTCTCCCTCCTCTTTTCTAACTACTGACCTCCCTGGCTAGTTTTAACCCCTAACTAAAGTCTGACCATCTACATCAAATTTTCTTCAATTCCTCTTATCTTCACTGTCTTCCATCAATTATTTATTTCATATCTATTTTATGTAGGTTGCTTTGTATATATTTGTATTCATTTTGTTCTCATTAGATTGTAAATTCCTTGTGGGCAGGGTTTAATCTTTTATCTCCTCTTGTATTTCTGTTGCTTAGGACAATTTCTAACACATAGTAAGAGCTTTAAAAATGTGTATTGATAAATTGTTTGGTTTAATAGAGAATGAAACTGTGACCAGAGAGGTTAATACCTTGTCCAAGATCACATAGGTAGTAATTCATAAAGCAGGATTTAAATCCGGTTTCTCTGTCTCAAAATCCAGAACTTGTTGCCTCTTTATTTAAATATTCTAAAGATAGAAATATTTTACATGATTCTAAAGAGCAAAATAAGGTAGAAGTTTCATATGAGATTTTTCCAAAATATTTCTAAATCTTAATTAAACTGAATTAATTATCTGCTAAATTGGAAAATCATGATGATAAGGCATGATGATCTATATTTTTAACCTCAATCTATATTCATCCTTTTAATTATTCTTTTTTTTCTCTTGTGGGGAATTGGCTTTCTATTCACTTATGATATAGCTTTCAAACAAACCCTATGTTTATTAGAAAAGCATTAAAACATGAGTATTAAGTGAAAGTATTTCAGTGAAAATCCATTCTTTTAGTCTTCTCCTCTGAATGAGAAATAATTATTCAGGGTATATCCCACACAGTACTCTAATGTTCCTTTTAGATCTGTACTCCTAAATATTTTCCCATAATTTTATCTCTAAAACTTAGATCATAGAATGCTTCCAGGCTCTCCATCCAATCATATGTTCAATTATTATTTTCATTAGTTGATAGCAAACACAAAATTTGAGAGAAATTGAGAAAGAAGACATTTGTCATCTAAGTTACTTATATTTTAGGCAAGAAGTTAAAAGAATAGATAGCCTAAACAAATCATTTAGTCTACTGCTACCTTAGTTTCCTCATTTACAAATATGGAGATAATTATACCCATTATAACCAATCCTAGAATTATTATAAGACTCATATGAGATAGTCTTGTTTAGAGTAATTCTTCATATGTCCATAGATAGCTTTGATTTCTTCATGTGAAAATTGCATCTTCAGAGAGTGCAAAAATTAATATACTTTCTAAATCTTAGTAACCTTAGTTGAGTTAATGTCAGTTTCACTATAAAATGAGAATTGGATAGACAACTTCGCAGATTCATTCCAGCTAAAAATATGTGATTGAGATTTCTATTTAATGAGATGTATTTTTATGTTATTTTAATAGTGTTTTATTTCTCACAATTATATGTGCAGACTATTTTCAGCATTAATTTTTACAAGATTTTGAGTTCCAAATGTTTTGCCCTCTCTCCTTTCCCTTCCCTCTTCCAAAAGTGCTAAGTACTTTGCTATAGATTATATATATTCAACTATATAAAACATTTCCATATTAGTTACAGTTGTGAAAGAAGAAATACATCAGAAGAAAAAATACACAAAAAAGTAACTGAAAATAGGATGTATTGATTTGCATTTAGAGTTCATTGGTTCTTTATCTGGATATGGGTAGCATTTTCCATCATGAGTCCTTTGAAACTGATTTGGATCATTGTGTTTCTGAGAAGAACTAAACCATTCATAGCTGATCATCTACAATTTGACTGAGTAGAATAGTTTCCCTGCTTCTGTTTATTTAACTTTGCTTAAGATCATACAAATCTTTACAGGTTTTTCAGTAATCTGTCTACTCATAATTTCTTATTGCATAATCATATTTCATTATATTCGTATACCAAAGCTTGTTCAGTCATTCCTGAGTTCATGAGCAACCTCTCAATTTCCAAAATTTAGCTATTATGAAAAGAGCTGTTATAATTATTTTGCACATGTAGCTTCTTCCCTCCCCCTTTTTTTGCAAGGCAAATGGGGTTAAGTGGTGCTTTATCCACTGGGCCACCTAGCTGCCCCTTTTTTCCCCTTTTTATGATCTCTTTGGTATGCATAAAAAGTAGTGGTTTATCTGTATCAAAGAGTAAGAACAGTATTGGTTGCCCTTTTAGCAGAATTCAAATTGATCTTCAGAATTGTTAGATCAGTTGACAGTTCCACTAGTATTCACGTCCAATTTTCCCACATATTTTTTCAATATTTCTCATTTTGCTTTTTTTTTTGTCATTTTAGCCAATCTGATAGGTGGGAAGTGGTATCTCAGTGGTGTTTGAATTAGCATTTCCCTAATCAACAGAGATTTAGAACACTCCTTTATATGACTATAGATAGCTATGATTTCTACATCTGAAAATGCCTCTTCATATCCTTTGACCATTTATCAATTGGGGAATGAGGTATATTCTTACAAATTTGTCTCAGTTTTCTATTTATTTGAGAAAGGAGAACTTTATCAGGGCCCCATATACTGTAAATATTAAGGTAGTTTTATCTTTTTTAGGATTGACCAGAAGTGGGTTGTGTAATAAAGAAATGAATTTCTTATCATTTGAAATTTTAATGCAGTGTATATAGCATTAGCTGAAATAATTTGCCTTCCAACTTTAAGTGCTGACTATCTCAATAACTTCATCTTGTAAATAGCATCTCTAAAAGCAAGTCTGAACTGTTTATTTCTTAAAGTATAAATGAAGGGGTTCAATACAGGTGTCACCACAGTGTTCATGAGAGCTGCATCTCTATTGGTATCTAATCTGCTGGCTTGATTGGGCTTTATGTATATGAAAATGCAACTACCATACATTAAAGAGAGGACAATGAGGTGAGAGGAACAGGTGGAGAAAGCTTTCTGGCGTTCCTTAACTGATGGGAGATGCATTATTGTGACTGTAATATTGATGTAACATATGATTATGACAAAAAGGGAGGACAGAATGAGGAATAGAGCAAGAAAAAAAGCAAATGATTCAACAGCACTTGTGTCAGAGCAAGAAAGTTGTGTCAGAGGACCAAGATCACAAAAGAAATGTTTGATGATATTTGAGTCACAGAAGGATAACTGAGACACTTTTACTATCAGACCTGTTGTTATTATGATTCCCATACTACAACAGAACAGGATCAGTAAGAAACAGACCTTCATTGTCATGATACTGGGGTAATGCAGAGGGTTACAAATGGCCATGTATCGATCTATTGCCATGACTGCCATGAGGAAGATGCCGGTGAGTCCAATAGAAATAAAGACAAAGGCTTGAGTGAAGCAAGCAGCAAAGGAAATGGTTTGCATACCTGAGAGAAAGATTGCCAGCAATTTGGGAATAACACTTGTTGTAAAACAGCATTCCAGGAAAGAGAAACTACTGAGAAAAAGGTACATTGGTATTTGGAGGCGATGGTCCATCCACATAATCATAACAATGAGTGTATTTCCTATGACAGAAACAAGGTATAGGAGTAAAAGGACAACAAAGAGGAGTTTCCCTAGGTTCTGGACAGCTGGAAATCCCTCTAAGATGAATTCTTTAACATTTGTCTCATTTCTCATATTCACCATCCTATCTTGGGACCTGTAACACAGAAAGGATCTTTTGGTTCAATGTGCATTAAACTTTCTCTAATTATGTACATTGTACTATGCTAGATACAGGAGTGCATAGGTTTATCACAATTTAGGTTTTGCCTCAAAAACCTTATAACTAATGATTTACAAAAACACATTGAAAGCAGAGAGATACAAACAGGGTAAAGTTAAAAATGTAGGAATATAATCTATTACTCATCAACTAAAGAAAATAAAAAACATGGGTAGCAGTCCTGATTTCTGACAAGACAAATGCAGAAATATGTCTTAAAAGGGAATTAGGAAGTAGAAAGACATTGTAAGGCTAATTCTCATTTGTATATTTGGTTAATTTTCTGAAATAGTCCTTATAATGTCCATAAATTGAGGAATGTCTAAGGAATGTCTATATGAATGGTATATGAATTCTTTGGAGTACTATTTCTCTGGAAGAAATCATAAGTGACCCGACTTCAAAATAAGTCTGGGAAGACTTGCATTAATACTTATGTTGAATGAAGTGAGCAGAACCAGGAGAACTTTGCGTACATTAAGAGCAACATTGTAACACGAGCAACTATGATGGAAGCATGTTCTTTCAGTCTTTCAGTGATCAAGGACAATTCTAAGAGACCTTTTAGAGACCATGTCATCCACATCCAAAAAAAGTGTGAATTCTGAATGCAGAGCAAAGCATGCTATGTTCAATTTTTAAAACTTCTTTTATACTTTTTTCTTTCTAATGGTTTTCCCCATTTGCTCTAATTCTTCTTTTACAACATGACTAATATGGAAATATGTTAAATACTATTGTGTGCATAATACTTATATCAAATTCTTTGTTGCCATGGGATGGAGGGGGGGTAGAAAACTGTGGAAATCAAAAGCTTGAAAAAGAAAATGTTGAAAGCTATCTGTGAATATAATTGACAATTAAATTTTTTCTTTTCAAATCTTATAATTGGGACAGCTAGATGGCAGTGAATAAAGCACCGCCCCTCAAGTCAGTGGTACCTGAGTTCAAATCCTGCCTCAGACACTTAATAATTACCTAGTTATGTGATCTTTGGTAAGCCACATAACCCCATTGCCTTGTAAAAATCTAAAAAAAAAGGCTTATAATTGAAGAGGGATCTTTTAAAGTGCCATTTTTCTTCCATTGAGTAATTCATATCCATCATAGATGAAAATATCTAGGTTACTTAAATTGGATAATGGAGTGAGAAATTGCTCAAATAATTCCTTCATTTTGGAAATTGCTAAGTTTCAGAGTGGTCAAATAGGTGACCTGAGTGTTTCAAAGTAGGAATTAACAACTCTAGCTGAAGGAAGGGAGAATGAGAAGGAAAAAAAGTAGCCAAAGCATTCGAATTGAGATGAAACTTGAAATTTTAAGACAGATGCAACCACTAGGGGTTCTTAACTTGGCATTCATGAATTTAATACTTAAAATTTAAAAATATTTCAGCATATTTGTTTTTCCTTTTATAATTTTACATATTTTATTTTTCATTTAATTTATTGTTTTTAGATTCAACACATCATATCTTATTTCAGGCTATAAATTTAGCAACTACCCAGAGCTCAGTTCCACTGCTGATTAATAATTCCCTTTCTGCACATGGTTGGTGTGCTCATTCTGAACAGCTGTGCTCCTTAGTGCTGGCCTTGGTACCAACATCCAGTCAACTTTTAGCTCTACCATAATTTAGAGCCTTAAGGATTCACAGGAACCTCTATCCCAGCCTACCCAGGAGCAAGGACCATTGGTATCTAATACCATTCCAATCTATACATTTTATTTGATACATTTGAAAGTATTATTTAGAGTCATTCATGTACTCTATTGGACCCCCAAAGAGGGCCATCATACTCACATTAAGAATCTCTGCTCTGGGTCAAAAAAATATATGTGATAAAAATATTCTGAACAAGGGGAATACAATGAATAAAAGGCTATATAATAGGAAGATATAGGATGAAATAAAGAGTATAACACACAGATAAGCAAATCTGCATTTATTTGACACTTATTCTTTGCCAGATATTGCACGAAATTTTTAGGACAGAAAGAAATTCAAATGACAGTCCCTTGGATCAAGACTATAAATAATTAATATTAACTTCTTTGTCTAATGTGAAAAATGTGTACAGGGTCATATGTTATGAAATTAGAATATAAAGATTTTTTATATACTTTAAAATCTAAATATAATTTCATTTCATTTAATGCATTCTTTTATCGTCTGACAGAATGTTTTTTAAATACATGGGAATAGTTTGGCCTAATGTAAATTTAGTAAATCAAATATGAATTAATCCAATAAACATTTTAAAAATACTCTATATGCAATACACTTAAGATAACAAGGTAAAATACAAAATAGTTCCTGCTCTCATTTGAGGGATTCCATTCTAATGAAGGGATAGTACATGTAAACAGATATGCTATCTAAAGCAAAAAGAGAAAAATGGGTATAAATTTATCTTAAATTTCAGTCTTTAAATGTTTAGTTCTTAAAGTAATCTGTATATGCTTACAAGACTTTATTGGTGATAAATTAATGTTTAAACTATTTCTTTCATTAATATTTGGATAATGAATGAAAATTTCATTACAACCAGAATTCACTATGACAATGAAACTTTGAAAGAGTGTGATTGGTAGCTATTACTCACTAGTAGATTGACTCCTGAAGTCTGAGTCAGGAAGATGAGTGCAAATGAGACCTTAACATTTAAAAAATGTCTGTCCTGCAAGAGACACTTAAACTCTGCCTCAGTTTCCTCATCTGCAAAATGGAAATAAACAACAGCATTTTTTTCCAGCATTGTTAGGATTTAATGAGAATATTTGTAAAGCCTTTGGAAGCATTAACACTTTTCACATGCAAGCTAGAAACATATCAAATAATAATCTTTAGCTTGCTTTATAGATCTCATGATACTTAAAATATACCTTTCATTATATCATTCAATCAACAAACATTTCTTAAGTGCCTGCTTGCTTTTGGAAATCCAAAGGCGTTGTGGTCACAAATACAAAACAACAAATATCAAAATAACACAATGGGTTGATTTTTATTTTACAAAATGCTTTTATGAAATAATAATAATTTAATTCTGTCTTTCAAAATTGCATGGACTAGGAAGTACCCGTCTCTCTGCTCCCTATTTTAAACATTAAGAAGTAGGAGTTTATAGAGAATATTTGATTTACCCAGAATCAAGGAGCTAATGTCTTCTGAATGATTTTGCAGCACTACTCAATGCCTCTTCATATATAATACTCTGCCTTCAAAACAATGATTTTTCTTACATAATAGTTTCTGACTCAAATTATAATTGCAGGTGGTACTGTGCATAGAATGTTATACCTAGAGTCAGAAGAATGCAAACTCAAATTTGCACTCAGATCCTTGCTGACTGTGTAGCCCTAAATCACAAAAATGCTGTTTGCCTCACTCAGTTCCCTCATCTGTATGAAATATGGGAATAGCAATAATTCCTATCTCCCTGTAGTTTTGAGCATAAAAATGGGCATTCATTAAGCACTTTGCAATTAAAGAACTATATACAATTTTTTCCTTGTTGACATACAAGCATGAACTATATTATTTCATGTATATCCTAAGCAAGAGGAATTAAGATTACAGAAACAAAATGATCATACCTTATTTAGATAAATGTGTAGGGAAGGGAACTTCTTAAGTCCACAGTGGACTTTTCTTTCCCATGTCTTTAGTCTCTGCAGTTAAGTTCATCACATGAATGATAGAAAAATCTTTTTGATGATCTGACTTTAATTTTCTGGAAGGAATGAGGAGTTGAACAGTCATTATTATGAACAGGGAAGAGCCACTGAAATATAGAGATGCAAGGGAGCTTAACTAATCAAAGCTTTCCATGTTACATGATGGGAAATGCAGCAGTTAAGTGACTTGTCCATAGATGCAGTGCTACCAGAAGAACCTGAATTGACTCCCAGTCTAATGGCTCTGTCCCAAAATGTTGGACAATTAAAATATATCACAGCTGAAGATAGCTTTGGTATTTAGATGGCAGTTCGGAATGTTTTGCCAAATGAAAGTATAATTTTGGGAGTAATTACTAACATCTTCTCTCTGGATTTTCTTTCCATTTACGTGTTATAAGTATTGAATATCCATTGTATTATTATCACATTGTCTCCCTATTAAGATATGAGCCCATGAGAGAGTTTTGCCTTTTCTGTTACATGGTTATCTCTGTTCAAAGAACATAAGTTCTTAATAACTCTTGTTGACTGATTTAATGAATGAATGATTAGAAAAAATATTAAAAGAAATCTGATATTGGAGCTGATTGGATTGGTTCAAATGCCTTGTGTTATTTCTCTTCTGACTTAACTTACCAAATAGTCTTTAATTTTCCTTTTCTTTTTTCCTTCTCTCCAAGTGGAAGTACCTTTGACTTCTTTTTTTTTTGTATGTTTTGGTCAAATTACCATTACCTTTATCTTCACTCTACTTACATTAAATATCAATTTAGTTGCCCAATGTGTAGAAAAAAATCATTTGGAATAAATTGGTTTGGGCTCTTAATCTACCATCATTCATTATAGCCAGTATTCCTTACCCTTTTGGGCTTGGAATTAATAGGACTCATTTTCCTGAGGTCAAATTTTGTAGCTGTATGACCCTAGGCAAATCATTTTGCCCTATTTGCCTTACTTTACTCATTTGTAAAATTAATTAAGGAAGGAAATGGCAAACCAATTAATTATCTACCAAGAAAACTCCAAATGTAATCACAAAAAAACAAACACTACTTAAATGACTAAACAAAATGAATCAAAACTCACAAGTTCCTCTTCATTCATTCCATTATTTTACTTCTGGATAGGCTGATTGGTGGAGGGGGGAGGGGAATATAAGCTCCAGGGAATTATTGAATGAGAAATGCAGACCAATGGAAGATATTCTCACAAGGGTTATTTTACATAGTACTACCTTTACACTTGGACCACTTTGAACTACTGAAAAGTCAGGTACATTTTCCTGATTGACATACAAGCATGAAGAGTATAGCCTTGAATTTGAGATTATTGCTTAAGAGAAGGAATAAAAAATATTAATTTTTTTGAAAAAGAATTATCTTTTAGACAGCCAAGAAGTAATATAAATATAGTTCAATGCTTAGTTTTATTTTCTGTTTTCACATTTGAATTTCATCCTAATACAGCCATTGAGGAAATTCACATCTCAAGATTTTAATTCCATGACATTCTTGGGTTTTGAATTTCTAGGCAAGTTCTAGCAAATTAGAAGATAATTTTGGTGGTTAGCAGAAATAAATGGGAACCCTCCTTCTAATACTGTCTTCTTGCTCTTTCTGCTTAACTGAATGTCTTTTGAATCCCTTGAATGGACTTCAAATGAGGAAGAGAACTTTTGTATTATATATTAATTATAATAAGACTCTTGCTAGGTTGTTAATAGTGATTCTCTAAAATCCAAACCATTTCATTAAAATTTCCAATCACATTCTCCATGCATCTACAATTAGTCCCTTACCCCATGTTTTTAGAGATGAAGACTTTTCCACTTTGAAGACCAGCAGCTTATTTGATATGCTACCTATTTGATTATTTATTGTGGTGAAGCAGAAAATACTCATGGGGAAACTCCAGATACTCTCTGACACAATTAAATTGAGTTAGAACAAAGTATGGTCCATGGGGGATTTCTTTAAAGTAGTTAATTGGTCACTTTTGGAAATGCTCCAAAAGCTTCATCCATCTCTTTATATTTATGTTTTAATTTCTTCTTCAAGGCCTAAATGATTCTCTGCCAAGATATTAACAAAATGAAATAGGTGTCATTTCTTGGGATTGTTTGAAGTATCAAATGTAGAGTAACACTAATTGGAACTCCATTGTCCAGAGAAAAAGTTTCCCACATAGCATTCGCTTAATTGAAAATCAGTGCTTCCAGTTTATTTACTTGGTGGAGAGCAAATTAAATAGTATCAATTTGTGACTAATGAGCTTGGATGAAATGATTAGTTTTAAGCTTTTCAAAATCCCTTTTCATACTTTAAAAAATTATTTTTCCCCAATTACATTTAACAGCCATATAAAACATTCATTTCCTAAAATTTCAAATCCAAAATTTTCTTCTTTCATTTCTCCTTTCCTCTTCATAGAAAAGGTAGGCAGTGTAATATAGTTTATATGTGCAGTCATTCAAATCATATTTCCATATTAGTCTTGCTGTGAAAAATAGAACAAAAAAAAACCAAAAGTAAAGAAAGCTTTAAAAACCATGCATTGATCCACATTCGGTGATGAGTTTTTCCATTTGGAAATGGATGATAATTTTCATCATAAGTCCTTTGGTGTTGTCTTTTCTCATTGTATTGCTGAGAATAGCTAAGTCATTGATAACTGATCATCATATAGTACTGCCGTTACTAATTACAATATTCTCATCTTTCTGTCCATTTTATTTTCTATCAGTTTATGAAACTTTTGCCAGCTTTTCCTTAAAGCATCTTGCTGGAGAGCAATATGGAACTAGGCTCAAAGAGCAATAAAACTGTTCATATCCTTTAACCCAGCAATTCCAATTCTAGGTCTATATCCAAAAAAAAATTATAAAAAAATGGGAAAAGTCTTACATGTTCCAAAATATTCATAGCAGCTCTTTTTGTAGGGGCAAAGAATTGGAAATTGAGGGGATGCCCATCAATTGGGGAATGGCTAAACAAGTTGTGGTACATCAATACTATGGAATTCTATTGTTCTATAAGAAACCATAAAGGGTTGGTATAACTTATTGGATCTGATGCTGAACGAAGGGAGTAGAACCAAGAGAACAATGTACACATCACCAACAATATGATGAAAAGGACATCCTGGATGGAAGCAATTCTCAGCAATCCAGAGAGCTAGGACAATTGTTCCCACTCAGAGGAAGAAAAAAAAAACTAAACAAAATACACAGAAAAAAACCCCAACCCTTTCGAATCTGATGAGCACTTTATAAAAATGATCTCTTATGTATCTTTTTCCCTTAATCCTAATTCCTCATGCTAAAAATTATTAATTTGTGACCATGTTTAACAAAATATGGATGTAAAAATGACTATCTGATTTTTCCCTGCTGAGGGGAGAGGAGTGGAAAGGGAGGGTGAAGGGAAATTTTGTAACTTGGAAATATGCATGTACATATGAATGAAAATAAATTAATTAATTAAAATATATAATTGGACAAAGGCAAAAGGAAAATGATTCCTTTAAAAGCACATTTGGGGGGGAAGCTAGGTGGCTCAGTGGATAAAGCACCAGCCCTAGAGTCAGGAGTACCTGGGTTCAAATCTGGTCTCAGACACTTAATAATTACCTAGCCGTGTGGCCTTGGGCAAACCACTTAACCCCATTGCCTTGCAAAAAAACCTTAAAAAAACACAATTGGACAAATGGAAAAAAATATAATAACTCCTTCAAAAATGGAATTGACCAATTGGAAAAGGAGATGCAATAGGTAAATGAAGAAAATTCTTCTCTGAAAAAGATTGGCATCTGTGGATAATAGTGACTTCATGAAACACCAAGAATCTGCTAAACAAAATTAAAAAAAATAGAAGAAAACGAAAAATATCTCATTTGTAAAACAACTGACTAGGAAAATAGATCTAAGTGAAACAATTTAATCATCACAGGATTACTTGAAATTCTTGAACAAAAAAAAAGCCTGGAATTCAAACTTCAGGATACAGTGAAGGACAATTTCCCTGATATCATGGAACCAAAGGGCACAATAGTCATTGAAGTACTACGTCAATCTCCTCCTGAAGGAGACCCCAATATGAAAATTCCAAGAAATATTGTGACCAAACTCTAGAAATAACAGATCAAGGAGAAAATCCTGCAAGTGACCAGAAAGAAACAATTCAAACACCAAGGAGTCACAGTTGAGATTTCACAGGACCTGGACATATCAATATTAAGGGATCAAAGAACCTGGAATATAATATTCTGGACAGCAAGGGAGCTTTATCAGAACTCCTGGTTGTGAAGATTGTTTCCCAGCTTTCTGCTTTCCTTCTAATTTTGGCAGCATAGATTTTATTAGTACAAACCCTTTTTAATTTAATATAGTCAAAATCATTCATTTTGCTGTTTATAATGTGCTCTAATTCTTGTTTGCTCATAAATTTATTCCTTTTCAATAGATCAGATAGAGTACTTTTTGTCTATTAATTTATCTATGGTATTGCTCTTTATGTCTCAATCATGTACCCATTTTGACCTTATTTTGGTATAAGGTAAGAGCTGTGAATCTATGCCTAATTTTTGCCATATTATTTTCCAATTTTCCCAACAATTTTTGTCAAGTAGTGAGTTCTTATCCCAGAGACTGATGTCTTTGGGTTTGTCAAATAGTAGATTGCTGTAGTCGTTTACTGCCAATTATATTTTTAAAGGATTTGTTTTCTTCTGTCATTTTTCTTTGGAAGATGTTAATTTTCTCTTGCAGTTCTTTTCCCAGTTTTCCCATTTGATTTTTAAACTCCTTCCTGATCTCTTCTAAGAAGTCTTTCTGGACCAGAGACCAAGTCATTGTCTTCTCTGACACTTGATCATTTTTGACCTTCTTTTCTGAGCTAGTATCCTTTTCTTCAAGGTAGCATTCAATAGACCCTGCTTTGTGCTGGCCTTTCTTCATTTGGGGATATTAGCTTTCCCTAGCCCCTTTTAGTTGGGGAAGGGATTAGAGACCTTTAGTGTTGAGATCCCTAGAGGTCTTCCTCACTAGAGTTAGGAATTCCCCTGAAATAGTCTGTGAACCCTCTGGTAAGGAAACAGAAGCTTTCTGTGGATTGTCTATATTGGACGTGTCAACCACACACTCTCTAGGCCTGGAACTGGATCTGTGCCAGAGGCTATCTCTTGGTAATCAGTGTGGGTGAAGGTCTAATGCCCACATCTGGGCCTTGTGGCAAGGCAGAAATACCTGGAGCTGTTTCTGTGTTTGTGTTGAGGAAAGTCAGACCATACCATAGTAACAAAGGAAACTCCACCTGGAAATTCAGGGGTTTCACTGACTGGAAACATGAGGGCTTGGGGTCTGGGTCTTCCAATCCAATTGAGCCAGCTGGATGAGTGTTCTGGGCAGTCATTCTGGAGCTCTCCAGAAATCTTCTACCTCTGGGGTTCTTAGTCAAGTCCCTGGGCCTCATCCTACCACCCCTGTACTAGCTCTCTGCTCTCTGTCCTGGGCATGTCTGTGCTCTCCTGTGACAGATCTTGCTGGGAGATGCTCCCCTTTGTTCTCCTGTGGGTTCTGTTGATCTAAAATCTATTAATAGGTTTGATTTATGTCCATTCTGAGGAAAAGCCAGGGGAGTTTAAAACAGTGCTTCTTTCTGCCATCTTGGCTATAATATTCTTGGCATTTTTTTTACTTTGGCATCTCAGGAGGTGATCAATGGAGCACTATTTTGCTCTCGGTTTCTAGGATAAGAAGGACAATTTTCCTGGAGAATTTCTTGAAAAATAAGGTCTAAACTCTTTTTTTTTGTAATGAATTTCAAAGTCCAATAATTTTAAAATATTCTTGCCTGGATCTGTTTTCCAGGTCAGTTGTTTTTCCAATGAAATATTTTGCATTTTCACCTAGTTTTTTATTCTTTAGGTTTTGTTTTAATGTTGCTTAATTTCTCACTAAAGCATAGCTTCCCTTAGCTCCATTCTGTGTTTTAAGTAATTATTTTCTTCAGAGAGGTTTTGTAATCTCCTTTTCCATTTGGCCAATTCTTTTTAAATTATTTTTTCTCCTCATTGGCTTTGTGGACTCCTTTTTTCCATTTGACTTACACTGGTTTTTAGATGTTATTTTCTTCAGTATTTTTTGCATCTCCTGATTTTCCCATATAACCTTCATTTCCTTTCCCAATTTTTCCTTTACCTCCCTTATTTGATTTTCAAAATCTCTTTTGAGTTCTTCCATAACTTGAGATCAATTCATAATTGTCTTGAAGGCTTTGGATTCAAAAACTTGGACTTCATATTCTTTTGAGTATGCATTTTAATCCTTCATAGGACCAAAGTTATTATCTATGATTGAATTTTTTGTTATTGTTTTCTCATTTCCCCTGCCTAAGACTTAATTTTAACACTTTTTTTTAAAGATGAGTCACTGCTTCCAATGTGGAGGCCAAACTATCCCAAGGTTTTGAGGGTTTTTGAAACTGTTTTCAGGGATATCCCCTTCTCCCCAAGACCTGCAAGTTCTCAATTTCTCCGAAGTCTTATGAGAAGCTGTGACTGCTCTCCTGGCCTGTACTCTGCTGTATGGATGCCCAACAGCACTCCTTTCTGCCCTGGAACCATGATAAGGGTCCCTGCTCTGCTGTTGCAGTAAGTTCTGTTGCCCTCTGCAAATTTTCTTGAAACTGGGGTACCAGATACAACCTGGATCTGAGTAACAAGGACGCCTGTGTCTTGTCTCAGGAAGAGCAAGGAGACCTCTGCTGTCCTGGTCATTGTCCTTAATGCCTATGGGCTGAGCACTTGGGAAGCAGATGCTTTGTGCTTCCTGAGACCTTCTCCTGGTCCCCTGAGCTGGGTCTGTTCTGAGACCTCCACTGAACCTTCTCACCCGGGTGAGATAGAGTTTTCCTGTTGACTGAGAGGTTTGGGAACCATCACTGCTGCCATGGACCTGAATGCTCTGTGTTCTATTTCTGGATGATTGGAGCAGGTTCACTCTGGCATGGTCAGTGCTACACTGAGGGACCTTTCTAACCCCAGTGCAAAGATCCTTCTTGCACATCTCCAAGTTGTCTTGATTTGGAAAATTGTTTCACTCAGTCTTTTTAAGGGTTCTATCACTCTAGAATTTATTATATTATTATTATTATTGTAATTATATTATTTTTGGGTTTTGCAAGGCAATGGGGTTAAGTGACTTGCTCAAGGTCACAAGCTAGGTAATTATTAAGTGTCTGAGACCAGATTTGAATTCTCCTGACTCCAGGTCTGGTGTTCCTTCCATTGTTCCACCTACCTTCCACACAGTTATTTAATGGCATTTGGAGTAGTGTGGAGAGCTAGGAAAGTCCCTACCTTTATTTCATCCTCTTGGCTCCTCCTATACTTCATTTTTGAAGAAGACCATTGCATCAGGCAGGTGATGTCATGACAAGCACATGAATGGGATTTCAGTAAGGGGAAGCTGTGCTAAGTCACCAGGCTCATTTTCTCCTCTAGTCATATGGGTCCAGTGGCCAGATCCAAATCAAAATAACTAGAGATGACCTTGAATGTGATGGAGGAAACCAGGGAGGAGTGACTTGCCCAAGGTCATACAACTAGTAATAGTCAAGTGTCTGTGGTCAGATTTGAACTCAGGATCTCTGATTCCATTACTGGTGTTCTTTTCACTGCTCCATCCTGCTACCTTTAATGTCTTCCAGTACCTGAATAATATTATGATGTTGAGGAGATCAAATAAAAACCATGATGGCAGAAATCCTAAATCAGATTGTGGTAAATATAAGAGTCAAGTGTTGAGAGACAAGCCTTATGAAACCCAGAGTATGACCCATTCAGTAAAGTTTTGGAAAATACTGTTGAAAGGAAAAAAAAGCTCATCTCATTCCAGATGCAGTTCAGAAAATCTAGCATTGCCCATCAGTGAGGCATGTGTCAGCATTAGAGCATGACACAGTATAATGTCCCCACTGAATAAGACCGTTTGGTAGAAATAGTTGTTTAGTAATTATCAGAATGGACTTGTAATGACACAGATTAGAATTGTTGGTAGGGTTTATGAATATATTGCTCTCCCAGTAGCTTCTGGGGGGCCTTCCTGATTCCATCACTGAAATACAATGTTACACAGATCTTATTATCCCGGCACACAAAGAAGACTCCATATATGCCATGGAAATGTCTCATTTCTTTTACAAGTGATTGGCCCTTTCCTTCTAGACTCCTTTCTTTTTTAGGTTTTTTTTTTGCAAGGCAAATGGGGTTAAATGGCTTGCCCAAGGCCACACAGCTAGGTAATTATTAAGTGTCTGAGAACGGATTTGAACCCAGGTACTCCTAACTCCAGGGCCGGTGCTTTATACACTGCACCACCTAACTGCCCCTAGACTCCTTTCCAAAAAGGCCTGAAGAGATGAAAATGTGAAATTCTCAGAAAGACCATTGAAACTACCAAAATGAAATTAAAACTGTACTTATATATGCACATCTAAGTGAATATGAATTGACCTGAGATAGGTGGTTCCCTGAACTGACTTGGTAGAAATCCTGAAATCTTAGATAAAGATAAACAAGGCTCTGCTCAGCTTCTACGGACAAGAGAAGCTTTTTTTCAGCATAACCTCTGAGGGAGGAATGCTTTCTACAAAATCATTGATGATAGTTTCCTCCATCTCAAATTTGAGAAAATTCATTGCTTCACTGGACCTATGAGCTGGACAAGTTTGAACTGTTTCTACTTTGTTCTCCACAGAATCTCTTAGTGTTTTCCCCTGAAATCAATTATCCTGTAGCTCATTCTGTTAACTTTTTCAGCCTCTCAGCTTTGGTTCTACTCTGAAGTCATGTCTTTAAATTCACCTATAATTCAGTCTTCCACTTAGTGGATGTAAGAATCTTCGTAAATCTCTCCATTGCAGAGAGGGATATAGATCTCCTTAGCAAGTATTTTCATTTCCTATTCCTAGTCCAACTCTCACAGAACATACATACATGGAAGGTGGAACAAGGTTTCCTTGAAATTATTATGTCTTTCACCCTGAACTATTCTTACATGCCTGGTCTTCAGATCTTATTTTTCCTTGGGTCTTTCAATCCAACAATGCTCTAAATTGCCATCTTTGCAATGTGCACACTCTGCTTCTGCTTCTGACCTATGGGGTAAAATATATTAGCTCTTGTCTTTCTTACAAATGACAGCCTTTTAAATGCTCGAACACAGCTATCATGGATTCCATGAATCTTCTATTGTGCAGGCAAAACATCCATAGCTTTTCCTACTTACACTTATTTGGAATAGTATTGAGATGCTGATAATCTCAGTTCTATTCTTCAGCTTCTCAATGTAACCTCAAAAAGTCAGCACAATAGTCCATGTATGATCTAATCAGGACAGGCTTTAAGGGGGAAAAAGGATTTTAATGAAAGAAGGTCCAGGAGTAAAGGTGCTTTTGCTTTTGTGGAAATGATGAGTAATTTTTCGTTGATTACTAGGACAGTCTAATTTGGGTGCAAAACAGTGAGAGATTTCCATGGAGAACAAAGTAAAACTACTTCGAATTTGCTCAGGAACCCATCCACTCAGGGCCTTTCAAGTGAAGAATGAATTTTCTCAAATTTAAGGCTTCCATGGCAGAGACAGAGAAAACTGTCAGCAATTTTGTGGAGAGGAGTTCTCTGTTACTCTTTGGGTTGTGCAAAAAGACTGACAAATTTAAAGATTCTAGAAATCTAAATCTGTCATTTGGGTTTGAACTTCTCTCAAGGTCTGTTTGATTTACTTGTTCCCTCAAGTGTAAATGAAAAGATTTAGCATGTGGTCACCACATTGTTCCCAAACATTACCTTGTCATTGGCATATAACTGTTTAGATTACTTTGGCAATGCGTATAAAAAGGACTTTCATACACATGCAGTGGAAAATGAGATGGGGAGAATGTGTGGGAAAAGTTTCCTATAGCTCTGTGTCTATACGGAGATGAACTATTTTTAGTACATTGATTTATGATATGATACATATGGAAAGAGAGGAGAGGATAATAAATATAACAAAATAAAAAGTCATATTTGCATCTCACTTATATCACATCCCCTGAGTCAGGGGACCCAGAATGAAGAAAAAAAAAATCAGATAATATTGTGGCCTCAGAAGAATAATTCAAATATCTTTAAGTTAATACTAAAGACAAAGATATAGCAGGTTATGTTCATAATATCATGTAATGAAAGTTACAGTTAAATCCATCAAGGGACAATAAACTGAAAAGCAGAAATCCTATCCAATGACAAAATAGTGAACACAAACTATTGTGTGCCGTGTACTGCAAAAAAGATTTTGTACCAGAGAGAAAGATGATCAACCACTTGGGAGAAATTGTTACATAGTAACCTTCTGGATATGTGAAGATGTTCATTAGTCTATGTGAGAATGAAATGACTATATTTTCTGTCATGGAAACCAAATATGTCAGCTAATGACCCACAAAGAGGAGTTTGCCCAGTATATTTTATTTGAATATTTTGTTAGTTATCTACTTAATTAAGTAGATTAAAAGGAGACTGACTTACATAATTTTGAAATTTTAAAATATGTCACAGATGCTCATTAGTCTTCTTGGTAAATATTTTATATTGGAAACAAAGATGATTTTCCCAAATCTAAAATTATAAAGAATACTTTAGTGAAAATCACTGTGGATTGGTGGATTGAACCAGAACTTGTACCAGTAACTACTAGAGTAAAATCCTACTTCAAGAATATCAAACAAAGGCCAAAGAATATGTCCTAATCTTGCAAGATATAAAGCTGTATTATAAAGCAACAGTCATCAAAGCTGTTAAGTATTGGTTAAGAAATAGAGAAGAGGATTAATGGAACAGATTAGGTACAAAAGAAACAGTAAATTGCTGCAAATCTATATTGATAAGGGGAATGCAAATTAAAGCAACTCTGAAGTACCCACTCATACCTATAAGATTGGCTAAAATGACAAAAGAAGAAAAATATATATGTTGGAGGCGATGTGGGGAAACTGGAACACTAAGGTATTATTGGTGGAATTGTGAACCGATCAATTTGGAACTATGATTAAAGGGCAAGAAAAATGTTCATAATCCTTGATCCAGAAATGCAATTCTCAATGAGATTATTAAAAAAGGGAGAAAGACTCATATGTAAAAAAAAAACAAAACATTTATTGCAGCTCTTTTTGTAGTACCAAAAAATGGAAGGTGAGGGATGTCCATCATTTGGGGAATGGCAGAACAAGTTATGGGGATGTGAATATGATGGAGTACTATTGTTCTATAAAAAGCATGAGCTGCAGGACTTCAGAAAAGTTTGGAAGGTCTTGCACGAACTGATGCTGAATGAAGTGAGCAGAATCATTAGAACATTGTTATATATGAATAACAGTATTTCCACTATGATGGATGTGGCTCCTCTTAGCTGTTAAATTTTCAAGTACAATCTTGAAAGTTTTGTCATGGAAAGTGACATCCACATCTAGAGAAAAAACAATTATGAAGTTTGAATGCAAAGCAAAACATATTAAATTCTCTCTTGAAAATTTGTTCTCATGTTTTCCCCCTTAGTTTTAATTCTTCTTTCACAACATTACTAATATGGAAATATGCTGAGCAGCATTCTACATATATAACTTTTATCAGATTGCTCACTGACATGGGGAGGAGAGAAACAAGGGAGGGTGTTAAAAATGTGGAATTCCAAAAGCTTGCAAAAGATGAATGTTGAAAACTATCTTTGCCTGTAACTGGAAAAAATAAATTAAAACAAAATCCTGCTTCTGACATATAATCAATAAGACTTTAAGAAAGTCACTTTATTGCCTTCCCCAACCTGGAGGGCTGGAAGTTTTGGCAAAGTTGTACATATGCATTGGTAATTTTTCATTGGTATTTCCCCAGTCAATAAAATTGTTGATCTGCACTTAGCCCAAACCAAACCAAATGAAGCAAAACCTGTAATATCCTATTTGCAGAACATAAAGTATTTTATAGTGGCATAATCAAATATGTTTATTCTTCTGAAGAACCTTGTGAAGCAACTTGGAATTATTTTTATTTTAGACATGCAAAAACTCCAATTGAGTCACTTACTCATGGTTACTATTCAGGAAGTTATAAAACAACCCAAAAATTTTCATGGAAAATCCAATGTGTTTTCTATGGATCTAGGATGACTTTCTTGAATTATATTTTCAAACTATTGATTTAGATGGACTCTTTTCAATAAATAAAACCTTGACTTTAAGCAAGAGATATTCTGTACACTAAATCTGAGAGAAAAATGATATCTTATTCTATTCTTGCTTAAAATATCTTGAAATCAAAATTATTACAGCTTCCCAGCAGACTCACATTCAGTGAACTTTCTCCAGCATGCAGATTTTTCTTTCCCTTGTTACATAGGATTATTGATTTGTAGTTAGAAGAAGAGATCTGAGTGGTCTAGTTGCACTCCTTCATTTTATGGAAGAGAAAATTGATATCCCAATAGGTTAAGTGACTCCTCCATGATCCCATAGGTAAGAAGTGATATAACTGTTTTCCATGATTTCTCCAATTAAATTTTTTTCTCTAAGCCTATGATTTACTTTTCTTGAATTATATTCTGAAGTATTGATTTTTAGCTATGTCCCTTTCTACTAGAGATAAATGACTTTTGGAGCATGTCTTCCTCAAATTTATTTATTGTGGTCGAACTGGAAACATCATGGTCATTGAATAAATTCAAACTATGAAGAAAAGTAATGAACTTAAGAACAAAGAATAAAAGAATCAAAAATCAGTGGAGATTTCTTTGAAATGACTAATTGGTCATAACTTTAAGTCTTTGTTACTTGGACAAGAAGTACCAGAGAAAAAAATTCTGAGATTTTGTCTTTCTGAAAGTTCTACTCCATGCTCCAAATGACCATCAGCATAAGATTTTAATGAAACCTTAAGTGGCAAGATGAAGCACTTCAGGTTTAAGTATAAACTTTTATATTTAGGTTGAAATTAATTGCACAAGTAGAGGTTGATGTGAAAAGGGGCATTGGCTTTGTGGTTTATCTTCAAAACACTAGGATTTTAATTGTCCGATAACTCATTGTGATTCAATAGTATGGCATTCCTTTCTCAGGTTAATGAAAATTAAGGAAGTAATGGCAAAAATATAATATTTATTCGATGGAAAGTGCTAACCCATTCTACTTTTCAGACTATATGTTGAATATTGTATTGTTTTTGGTAATCACATTCTAAGAGGTATTTAAAAAAAATTCCCATGGTATTTGCCTAACATTGTATTTTAAGGGTACTAGTCACTGTTACTGATATGCTGCTGCAAGAAGTCCAAGGGATAAGAGATTGAATTTATTTTATAAAAACACATCTAAAAACCCTGAGGTAAAAAGTATCCTTGTAGAAATGCAGGGTAAAAACATTGATTTAGGTATTGATTAAGGTAAAAACTGGTATATCCTCCAGAATAAATATAAAAAATAAATAATCAGCAAGAAATTTTCTGGTATCTCAACAGCTGCATATCAAAATCCTTAAAACAGATTTTTAAAATTCTCTTTGCCTGAGGTTCTACAGTTAGACCCCAGATCAATCCACTTAGGGGAAAAAAAAACTGGGGAAAAGTTAACTTGAATTTTCAGTCCAGTTTCATTATTGGTTCACAATAGTTGCAATTGATATTCATGGAGTGTGCAGATTAACTGAGATTTCCCCAGCTCCTCAAGCAGCCTATCAAAATGAGTCCAAAGGATTTGAATAAATTTAGCCTAGAAACAAAGAGACCTATAGAGAATGATAGTTTCTTTTAGTTCCTTTAGAGAGGCAATAGATTTATTCAGTGTTTCTCAATGAGTAAAACAGACATAAGTTTAAGGTGTGTAGATTTCCAAGCACTAAATTTTTTTCCCTTCATTTCTATTACTGTATAACAGTGAAATGGACTACCCAGTAAGACAGTGAGTTCTCTATCATTATTTATTTTTTAAAGAATGGTTTCTTGGGTCACTTGCCAGGGATTCTAAAGAGGGAATTTTTGCACTGCAAGAAAGGAGTACTGAATAACTTAAACTCACTTAAAGTTCAGTATTTAATGGATCTATCTCACCAATTTAATCTTATACAGGACATTACTTAAAACTTCTTTGATGTGCTTATTTCACAGAATGTAAATGAAAGGGTTCAGAAAATGAGTGCCCTCCATTATTCACAAAAGCTTCTGTTGATGTCTAAAGTGTTGACCTGTTATGATTTCACATATATAAAAAAATCAGCTTCCATTCAATAGATGGAAGACAATGGGATGAGAATAATAGGTAGAGAAAGCTTTTTGTCATCCTTTGATTGAAGGGAGATATTCTATCTTGATAACTATATTTGTGTAAGCTATAACAATTATAATGAGAATTGTCCAGAATAGCAAGAGAAAAAAGTAATGATTCACTAAAACTACTTTCAGAGTATGAGAGATTTGTCAGAGGAGCCAGATCATATAAAATGTCTTAAAATACCAGAAATGATGATGAAATTCAAAACATAACACAATGAGACCAGGAAGCAACATATCCTCTTGGTCCTGATGCTGGAATAATGCAGAGGATGACAAATGGGCATTTATCTGTTTAGGGATATTAAAGCAGAAGCAAAAAAAAAAGCTGTTGACTACAAAAAGAAAGAAAAAGTCTTGGATAGAGCAGCTAACAAAGGCACTTTCCCCCCCCATTTCACATAGGAAAAAATATCAGGAGCTTGCGTGCAACTGTTGTTATAAAGCAAAAAACTACTGAGGAAAAATACATTTGTATTTGGAGGCAATAGTCATCTCACATGTGGGTGATAATAACTCTATTTTCTTTGATGATAACTGAATATGGCAGTAGAAGAAGGATGAAGAAGAGTCTCCCCAGGTGTTGGACAGCAGGAAATACTTCTGGGATGAATTCCTGGGCAGTTGTTTCATCTCTCATCTCTGCCATTTTCCCATTTAGCCTATAAAGCATGAAGCATTGTGAACAATGTTGGACAGTAGTGAACTTTAAGTACAGTTCAAACGGTCCTAGGTTATCCTGTAACAATTTAGTGATGGGACAATGTAGAAACTAGACCTTTGGTTTCATTAGTAGAGTGAAGCCCTAGCTGAGGAACCTCCCTCTATTAATTCAATTGAATAACTTCTCTGCTACTTAGCCTCCTAGTCAATCATCAGTCAATAAACCTTTGTGAACTCCATAAATATGTTCCAGAAACTGTGCTCAGATGTCTAGAGTATTCAGTAACTTGCCCAATGTCATATAAACAGTATCTCTCAGAGGCATGAATTTAATATGTTTCCCCAATTTTTATAAGGCCATGAGGTTAAGTGACTTGCCTGAGGTCACACAGCTAAGTCATTAATAAGTTTCTGAGGTTGGATTTGAATTCAGGTCCTCCTGACTCCAGGGGTCTGTGCCCTATCCAATGTGCCACCTAGCTACTCCCCATATTTTTAAAGTATGAAGGAAAAACAGCAACACTGATAAACTAAGGAGTCAAGAGACAATTCCCTCTACATAATTTCCTAATTTGTTGAAAGGTGAAACAACGACATATTTTAGATCACTCACAGTCAGAGCATTCTGAGATTTAAATGAAACCCAGTCATCTATGTTCAGGCATAGCAGCTTTGAAGGAAACAAATTACTTTGTTCAAGTCAGAATAATTAATTTCATATAATTAAACAAAAACTGGAATATTCTTGGATTTTATATGTATCTAGCACTTAGAAAGTTCTGCATGGATACTAACCCTTTTAATTGGTGACAATTTCATGATACTTGAAATGATCTTGCCTTTATTTCCAATACTATAAATAAAAAATTCTAAAATAGATTTTTTTTTCGGCAAAGCTATAGTGTTAAGTGACTTGCCCAAAGTCACACAGATAGAAGTATCAAGTATCCATGGCACATCCTCCTGACTCCAAGATTGTTGCTCTAACAACTGAGACCGAGGTCCCCTAAAAGAGAATTTTGCTGATTGAAAGATGTTCTCCTAAAGAATCATGAATTTATTTTTACAACTTGAGATTTTGTGTGTTATTCTCAGTGTGCCCAGTTTAAGAATTGGCAGACTTGGATCCTGATTGCTGTACTCGTTCCATTATATCAAGGTATCAATCAACCAGTCATTGCACATTCCATATTTACTATGAGAGATTAAAATAATTGCAACAACAACAATGAATGAAACAATCTCTGTTCACAAGAAATTTACATTTTAATGGGGAAAGGGTCAACAGGTACACTTACAGGCACACAGGGAATAAATATGAAGAGCATAAATATAAAATCATCAGGAAGAGAAGGTATTAGCAATTGGAGTAACAAGAAAAGTTTCAAGGAGAAGCTGGTTCTTGAGCCGAATTTTGAAAGAAAAAAATGGAATTTTACAAGGTGGAGGTGAGGAGGGATAGCATATCAGGTGAGATGGAGAAGTAACTTTTCAGAAGAACAGAGAAAGGCTTGTTAACTGGATTGCGATGTTAAAGAGCACACACAAAAGCTCCAGCAGAGGTGTCATAGGTTTCAAAATCTAATCAAAAGAGGTTATTTTTATTCTAGAGGCAATAGAAAGTCATTAGAATTGATTGAATTTGGGAATAAGAAGGTGTGATATATACTTTAAGAAAACTAATTTGGCAGCAGCGTGGAGAATACACTGAAGAAGGAAGAAATTTGAAGCTGGGAGAACTATAAGGAAGGTATAATAATACCAGGAGTTAAATGATAAAGGCCTGAACTGGGATGGGGACTTGGAATGAGGGTGTGGGAATGGAGGAAAGGAGTAGCATAGATGACATTTACTATTAAATTGTCAATATTTGGTAATTGATTGCATAGATGGGGTTAGAGAGAGAAAAGCATCAAGAGTAGCACCAGGGATACAAGGATACAAGGTTAGATAGATGGTGATGGCTAAGAGAAATCAAAAGAACAGTTCAGACTTTAAGAAAGTATTAAACTAAGACATGTTTCAATCCTATGCCAAGATATCTTACAGTTGAAATAGTATCATTTTTTCACATGATAATTTTTCCAGGATATCAAAATGTTTCTTCTTGAATACTTAGTTTTTGTTTGCTGCTCTATAATTTCCCCTCATGCATGAGGCTGCTATGTGGCACAGTGGTTAGAGCTCTGGACTTGGCATCAGGAAGATCTAAATTCAAATCAGACTTCAGATATTTACTATCTGACCTGGGCAAGTCACTTAATGTGTTTTTGCCATAGTGTCCTAATATATAAAATGGGAATAATACTAATTATTGCTTCCCAAGATTGTTGTGAGGATCAAGTGAAGCCATTTTAAAGCGCACAGCTTAATGCAAATGATAAGCACTATATTAGTGTTAATTGCAGTTATTAGCTGTTATTCTTGATCTATTCTGGTTCATTGTTCCTATTCAGATCTGCTGTCAAGACTGGCTTAAAATCTACAGAGCGCCCTTTAGTTTTGCTTTAGTATGAAGGAAAGGAAGTACAATGTAGTGAGAGTGAAAGTACTCACACTGAGGCAGTTCCCAGAGGCTAGTCTTGTCTCTCTTCCGCTGTAATCATATACTAAACCCTGTTGTTTTCCTGTTTTGTCTGAGTTATGATGTAAAAGAAAAGGTTGCATGATTATATATGATCTCAGACCCAATTGGTCTGAGATTTCCATGTATTTATATAGCACAATGTTTAGACAGCTAGGATTAAAAAAGAACATCAAAATCATTCCCATAAAACTTTCGTACTCCTGAGAAAGACCAGTTTCACAGGGTTTCAATCACATACCAAAGCTGATTTTTGAATGCTCACTGTTAGAGGTTTCTGAATTTTAATGAGAAAAAATGACTTCAGCGACACATATTTTAAATGTTTTTCTACTCTGCTCAGAGCAATGGATAGTCCATTTCTTACAGGCTCTGAAATGGGCAGGATACTTTGTATTCTATAAATTTATCCCAAGGAGAGGAAATATATTCTGGATAAGTTGATTTTCTCTTTTGTATATTTTCTACAGCAAAATTTCATTGGAAGTATGATCCTCTTTCATGCTCTGTTTCCAAAATTAGATTATTACAACCTTTCTCCCAGAGATGAGGATTCAGATGTATTGGATGCATCTCTGCCATTTTTCCCACTTAAATATTTATTGATGCCTAATAGAAATGACATGGATCTGCATGCTGTCCTCTTGATAACTTTTTATGAAAAAGTAATTAAGAAGAGCTCAGATGGGGTGGCTTTGTGGCACAGTGGATAGAGCACCAGTCCTGGAGTCAGGAGTACCTGAGTTCAAATCTGGCCTCATAATCACCTAGCTTTGTGGCCTTGGGCAAGCTACTTAACCCTATTTGCCTTGCAAAAGCCAAAAAAAAAAAAAAAAAAAAAAAAGAGAGAGAGAGAGAGCTCCGTAAAGGATAACTGAATCCAAAGTCATTGGGAATTCTCTAGAAGCAGTTAAGAGTTCACTTTTGGAAATGAGAAATAACAGTACCATGTCAGACTTTTACTCTTTTATTATTTTTAGTTTATTTGCTCCCCAGGTTCCATGTTTTCTCTGCCAAGGTTTAGAAAGTGGAATAAACACAATTGCTCAGGAGATCTGTTGAATCCCTAATTGAAGTTCAAAGTCCAAGGGAATTTTTCTTAAAATATCTGTTTTAGTTGATTTTTTACTCAAGTCCAAACTCTGCATGGACTGCTTTTTGGGGGTTTTGGCACAGAAATGGATTGTTTTGCCACTTCCTTATGCATCTCATTTTTACAGATGAGGAACCTGAGACAAAGTAATTTAAGTGACTTGCCCAGGGTCGTATTACTATGTCTGAGGGTAGATTTGAACCCAAGTCTTCTTCCCTAAGGGACTGGCACTCTTTCTGCTGTTTCCAATAGCTTCCCAGTAAAGTATTTATTTGACCTTAAAAAACCTCATACTTTCAAATGCTTTTCTTGCTGGCTTAAATACAACCAATCAGTTATAGAAATGAAACTGATATAATTAACTTTACTCTTTGAACCCTGCTCATTCATTATTTCCAAGATACTTTAAGATCATTTCTATCATCCAGGTACCTGTGCACTTATCTGTCATCATAGTTTCCAGATAATTCTAGCTCCTTGCTAAGTTCTCTCTTCCATCTGCTCCTGGTTTTCCTTTTTTATTGTGATGAACATAAGTTATGACAATATATTTTAATTTATATTCATATATATTTGAATGCATACTTATAATTTATATGTATGTCTATTCATATATGTAGGCATGTTATCAGCTGCATAAACACAGATATATGTGTATATATGCACATGAATAACCACATATAGAGTGAGAATATTATTATTTCTATGATGCCCCCATGCTGTGTTCCATATTTTATACTGAAATTGAGTTATATCATAACACATATCAAATCTACCTAGGAATCAGATAACACTGCTCCAGATAGTGACTATCCCAGGGTGCCTTCTTTTTTTATTTTATTTTTCCAACTTCATGCTATGAAAGTTTTTCCAACATTAATCCACTTGCATAATTATGCTACACCATTTTCCTCCACCCTCCCTTTCCACCCCACTTCCCCTTTATGAACAGGCTAGTGAATATTGTACATCAACATTTGGGGTTAGCATGTTTGTGTATTAGTCATTTTATGTATGAAGAATTAGAACTAAGTGAAAAGAAAGAAAATCATAAGATTAGAAGGAAAAACATGAGAAAAATATAAGAAAAATGAACAAAATGTTCATTCAGATTCTGTGGGATTATTTTTTTTGTCTTATTTTAGTCTGTATGTGGATGGTAGTGTCAGTATCAGATCTCCCAGGGCTGTCCTAGATCTCTTAACTTCTGAGAGGAGCTGCATCCATCATAGTTGATCAACTCACAAGGTTGTTTTTAATGTGCATGATGCTCTCTTGGTTCTGCCTTCCCCACTCAGCATCTGTTCAGGTAATTCTTTCCATGCTTCTCTAGAGTATGAATATTCATGTTTTCTTATAAAACAGTAGCACTCCATAACCATAACTATTATATATATATATATATATATATATATATATATATGTAAAATTTTAGAAATGAAACCTTCATCAGAACCCCTTGCTGTGAACATTAATTGACTTTGTATTCCTTCTATTCATAGCTGCATTGATTTTATAACTGTAAAAACTTTTTAATACAGTCAAAATCATCTATTTTTGCCATTTACATGCATTCTATTTCTACTTTGTTCAAACATTTCTCCATTTTCCATTAACCTGACAGAGTATTTCTTGATTTATTAAGTGGTCTATCGTATCACCCATTATGTCTGAATCTTGTGCCCATTTTGACCTTATTTTGGTTCAAGGTGTGAGATGTGGGTCTGTGCCTAGGCTTTGTCACAGTATTTTCCAGTTTTCCCAACAGTTTGTTTGAAATAGTGAGTTCTTATCTCAGAAGCTAATATTTGAGGGATTGTTAATCATTTGCTACTGTTTGTTTTGTACCCATCTTAATCTACTATTTTATTACTATATTTCTTAACCAGTACCAGGCAGCTTTGAAAGCTATTGCTTTATAGTATAGTTTTAGATTTAATTCAGCTAAGCTAACTTCCTTAACATTATTTTTCATCAAATGCTTTAATATTCTTAATATTTTGTTCCTCCAGAAGAATTTTGTTATTATTTTTTAGCTCTGTAAAATAGTTTTTTGACAGTTTAATTGGTATCACAATGAATAAGTAATTTAATTTAGTTAGAATTGTCATTTGTATTATTATTAGTTCAACTTAACCATAAACAATTGATGTATTCTCAACAGTTTAAATTTGACTTTATTTGTGTGAAAAGGGATTTGCAGATGTGTTCATACAGTTTCTGGGTTTTTCTTAGAGAGAGATTCTCAAGTATTTTATATTGTCTGTAATTATTTTAAATGAAATTTCTCTATCACTTGCTCTTGGGCTTTGTTGTTCTTATACAGAAATGCTGATAATACATGACAGTTTATTTTATATCCTGTTCCTTTGCTGAAGTTAATTACTTAAATAGTACTTTAGTTGATTTTCTAGGAATCTCTAAATATACCATCATATAATCTACAAAGAATGAAAATTTTGCTTCCTTATTTTCAATTCTAATTCCTTTTATTTCTTTTTCTTCTCCTATTGCTAAAATTTACATTTCTAATGCTTTTGGAAATGCTCCTGCATTTTCCTCATTATGTATTATATTTGTTGATAATTTTAGATTATTATTTACAGAAAAACTCAATTTATTCCTATACTTTCTAGTACATTAAATAGCAGTAGCTATTGTATTTTGTCATGTTTTTAAAATCTATTGAGAAAATCATGGGATTTCTGTTAGTTTTTTATTGATATGTCCTATTATGATGAGAGTTTTTCTAATATTAACCATTCCTGCCAACCTGGCATAAATTCCATCTGATTTATCCTTGTAATAACTTGCAATCTCTTTGCTAAAATTTTATTTAAAAATTTTGCTTCAATGTTCATTGGGAGATTGGTCTATAATTTTCTTTTTCCATTTTGATTCTTCCTGGTTAAGATATCGGCACATATTAATGACATAAAAGGAATTTGAAAGAACTCCTTTTTCTTATTTTAAGAATGGTTTAAATAGAGTTGGAATTAATCATTTCTTAAATAGTTGGTAGATTTCACTTGTAAATACATCTGGACCTGGAGACTTTTTCGTAGGGAGTTTCTTATGGTTACTTCAATTTCTTTTTCTGAAATGGGATTATTTAAATATTTTCTTTCCTCTTCTGTTAATCTTCATCATTTATATTTTTGTAAATATTCATTTCATTCAGGTTGGCAGATTTATTGGTTTACTGTTGGACAAAATAGCTCTGAATTAGTTCTTTAGTTTCTTTCTGCTTACTGGTGATTTCATCCTTTTCATTTTTGATTCTAAAATTTGGTATTCTTTTTTTTTTAAATCAAATTAACTAAAGCTTTATATATATATATATATATATATATATATATATATATATATATATATATATATATTTATATAGTTTCTTCAAAAAAATCCCAACCAAGTTTTATTTATTAGATCAACGGTTTACTTACTTTCAACTTTTTAAATTTCTTCTGTGATTTTGAGAATTTCTAATCAGTTTTATTATGTATTTTTAATACGTCCTCTCTCCTTCTTTGTCTATCAACCATAGACCTACAATCTTCCTCAATTAAAGTTTCAAGTATACTTTCTCCCACTGTCCTTTTAACTCTCCAACCACAGCACTGCATCCCTTGTTTACTAAATTCAAGGTTACTTAGCCTTCTTCTAGCATTATCCTTCTTGTTATGTCTTTATTGTTTTAACCCTGTCTTATACCTTTGACCTACTTTTCAAAACATACTGCTTTTATCTTTTGTGATAGAAATACCATTTTCAAGCTCTGATTGTTTTTGATTGCTTGATTGATAAGCAACATATCCTCATATTTACTAAATATCTCTCATTTGTCCCATCAGATATATAATTCTCAGAAGTCATAAATCACATTGAATGATAATTGGCTAATACTCTTTTCAAGTTCCCTCCATGGTGATTAAAATAAAATTTTGATATTCTGTTAAAGACTGGAGATAGTAAATGAGAAACCTGACCATCACTTCTTTGTCATTAAATTTATCAGAATAAATTTGAGACTCTGATAGCCCAAAATCCCTTCTATTATAGGAAGGTGTCTCCTGGGGACTTTGTTAACTGAGATCTCATTTCATATATCCTTGATCATTGTGAAGTACTTAGATTTCTGCATACATTTTTTTTATCTATTAAAATAGTGGGGCTTTTTGTAAAGTCATGTTGTCCTCAAAGGACCGTTGTTCTTTAAATGTAAGCTTCACATTGTTCCAAATCTAGGCCCCTGGGGAAGAGAAAAAAACCTTTCCATAATCTGCCTCACAACATTCATGTTTATTTCCTTAGGATTTGGTTATACATCTTCACCAAAGACTTATTCTGGAATCTTAATATGCAATAAAATTGACCTTATTTTCTAAAAGAATGAACTTTCATAGCCCAGTAATGGATTGGTTCTATAAAACTGGAAAAGATTTCAGTATGGATCTCACATTCAAGAACTAACCTTGTTTTTGGGTAAAGATTTTTCCATAAAGTTCTAAAACTGCTTGGCCATGACATCAAATCAAACAATCTTCTAAACTTGAATAGATTGTGATTTTCTTCAGATACCATCCTGATATGCCCACAAATACTCTTAAACATTTATTTCAATATTTTTGAGTCTCAAATCTTGCATCTATCTTCTAAACTTCAATTTTCCTCCCTAAGCATTATTGCATAACCCTCAATAATATTGCCTTTGCTTTGAATATTCTCTTTCAGAAAGCTTTTATACTTGTTTCCAAACCCTTAAAATGGTTCTGATGGTGGTATTTGGATCCATGATATAATTCCAGATCTATTGACAACATTTGTAAGATCTGAGGTCAGCAGGGGGTTGAGGAGGAAGGATTCCAAAATATGTCTATTTTCTGAAGTGGAATCTAAAAAAAACCACATAGAGCTTTAGGTCAGTCTAGAGGATTCCTCTTAACGTTGGGTCTGTGAAATTGTTTTATTTCTAATAATTTGCTAACTTTTCAATATAATTGATATACTCGTTCATGAAGTGAATTTCTTTTTATAAATTAAAAAAACATGATTCTGAGATAAGCTTCAAAGGTATCCAAATATTGCAAATGCAATCTATGGTATAAGACAGCAATAAGAACCCCTCCCCCTTTTGCAGAATAGTAGGCAGTTAAAAAGTAGAAAAAAATCAGAGTAGACTTGCCTAGAACATAACAGATTAAAGCAATCTACTTTGAATAGAATATACTTGTGCAGAGGAAAGTAGTCCAGACTGGAACATAGCAATATAGATCAGAATAGACTAGAAATTAGCTGTCAGAGAGAATACACCAGCTCCTTTTTGGATAGAGCAGACCAGATAAGGTTATGGTTCTAGAGATCAGAATAGATTAGATTAGAACAACATAGACTAGAACGTCACTATAAAGAGTAGAATAAATGACAACACAGCTGAGCAGGGCAGTCTACACTAGAATATAGCACACAGTACAGATCTGTAGAGCTTAAAACAAATTGAGATGCCCATAATTGATAATTGCTTATGCACCTTCCCCTATGCATACTTGTTAAATATATATATATGTATATATATATACATATATATATGCATTGTATGCTCTAAATAGTCTTTAATTTGGTATAGTGAATTCTAGATGGTCAGAAAAATGAGCTAAAACTACTTCAGTATTTCCAAAGACATATTTTTTTATTCAGTGTGGTGTATCTCACTCAACTGATATTTCAGTTCTATCATTGTCTTAGTCAATTGCTGTGGACCAAAAAAGTAGTCATTACCTCATGATGAACCTTGTAGTGATGGATCTCTTCCAACTGAACAAAGCTAGAGCTTGGAAAGCAGACTCCCAAAACTTGACCAGGCCCATACGTGGATTTCTTCTATCTTTGTAGGATCTTCCAAAATAATTCTTGGCTATCACAATCTTTTAAAACCCAAGTTCATCCCCATAAATGAACAGGTATCAGATCAATATATTTCTGGATCCTTAAGTGATAAGTTGACTATAAATAGGGTGAAAATTTTTAGGTTATAAAGGGTTTATAATTGCAGCTGAGAATTTGTAAAGGGTTTTAAGTTTACCAAACATGAGTCAATAGTATAGAGCAGAGTAGAATAGAAAAGAATAAGACTTGAATAGGCAAATAAAAGAAAGAGAATGAAGATAGGAGTTCAATAGTACATTGCAAACTATATTTAGAACAGTGACAGTTGTACCACACACTGCCTTTTCAATCTACATATTAGAAATGGGTTTAAGTAATGTTATTCCTAAATGAGCATTATCTATGAAATATGAAGATAAGCTCCAGCTATAATTATGCTAAACCCCCAAAATGTATGGATATTATGATTGGTTTCATATCCATGGCAATGCATTTACAATTATTTCAAAATTTAGAGATAAATGAATGTAACTCTTTCCCACAGATGCCCCCTTCTCTCCACTGATGTGGCAATCACTCAAGTGCAGGCCCTCATCATCTCAAACCTTGATACTGCAAATAATATGATGATGGGACTGCCTATCACAAGTCTGTCCCTATTCTTATCCAACCTCCATTCAGGCACTGAAGCCATTTTCTCCCAAAATACGGGGGGGATCCTTGTCTATAAACTACAGTAGCTTCCCATTGTCTTCAAGATAAAATATAAAATGTACTGTTTCTCATTTAAAGCTTTTCAAACCGTAGCTCCCTCCTACCTTTCAATTTTTTTTACAACTTACTTCCGGATACATGCTCTCTAATTCAGTGACACAGACTTCATTTCTGCTCCATGAACAAGACATTCCATTTCTCAGTTCTACTCATTTTCTTTGGATATTTTCCAAGTTTCTATTTCTCTCCCTTCTCTACTGTAACTATTTACCAACCTGGCTTTCTTTAACCCCTATTTAAAGCCTGTCTTGAGAAAGACTTCCTGGTCTTCCTCATTTCTTTTTATTTTCAATGTCTTTTCTCTGTTAATTATTTTAAATTTCTTTTATGGAACTTACTTTGCATTTATTTGTTTTCATTTTGTCCTTCCCATTAGATTGTAAGATCTTATCTTTTGTCTCCTTTTGTATACCTGATGCTTAGTACAATTCCTAACATGTAGTAAGACCTTTAAAAATGTGCATTGATTAATCCTTTGATTTAATAGAAAATGAAACTATAACCAGCGCAGTTAATGACTTGCCCAAGATCACATAGGCAATCATTCAAAAAGCATGATTTAAACCCAGTTTCTTTGTCTCAAATTCCAGCAATCATTCCATTGTATCTGGTTGCCTCTTTATTTGGTTATTCAAAAGATAGAAAAGTTTTTGCATTACTCTAAAGAGCAAAATTAGAGAGAAGTTTCATATGAAACTTTTCCAAAATATTTTTAGATCTGAACTAAACTGAACTACTTGCTAGATTGGATAATCATGATAATAAAGCATGACCATCCATTTTTTAAATCTTAATCTATATTCAATTTTTATTATCCTTTTTCTCTTGTGGGGATACAGGTTTCTATTGTTGTAAAGCTTTTGAGCAAACCCTCTGGTTTTTAGAACAGCATTATAACGGACATATTAATTTGTTTCAGAGAATATTCATTTCTTCAGTCTTCTGCTGTGAATGAGAAATAATTAATCAGGATATCTTTGTCTAATCCCACAAAGTACTCGTATTTCTTTTGGATCTGTACTCCTCAATGTTTTCCCATAGGTTAATCTCTAAAACTAAGATCATAGTGATGCAGAAAAAAACTGGGCATGGGAATGAGATCAGTGGGAGAGAAACTTCGTAAATTTTTTGTTTGCATTGCAAAGGGAATCTTCCTTGTCCTTCCACACCTGAGGGCCTGACCTTCAACCTGCCTTGGATTACATTTTTTTTTTTTTGGTGAGGCAGCCAGGGAGCACAGCTCCTGGAAGATCATCCAAAAGAGACCCCTCTCCAGGAGGTAAAATCTCCAGTGAGGGACTTGGGTCATTCCTAGATCACCACCCCTTCCCAAGGACTCTGGGAGAGAATTTAAGGAGATCCAAGGGAGGAGCTAAGCCCCTTTGACCTTCCAGTCTCCTCCTGAACCCTGACCAGCTGCCCTGGTCAAGTCAATCAGCAATCCATGTGGGTTTCTCTTAAATTCTTTCTAACTTTTCTATCCCTTTCTTAATATGCTGTAACTTCCTTTAATAAATCTCTGTTTTCTTTCCAAAACCTGCATCCCGAGTCTGAGTTGCGATTCTTTATGGGGCAGAACTGAACTCAAGAAACAAATCAGCAACTTCAATAGAATGCTTCCAGGCTGTCTGTCAACCATTATGTTCCATTTTTAACTCTTACCTAGTTGAAAGCAAATGCAAAGTTTGTGAGAAATTGAGAAAGAAGGTATATGCCATCTAAACTACTTCTGTTTTAGGCAAGAAGTTCCAAAGAATAGATAATCCATTCTTAGTGAGTATGAGTTGTGAATTATGATAGCTGGAGTTTTGGTTATGGCATGAAAACCTGCCTCTGACCCTTCTTAGCTAGTCTAAATAAGTGACTAAGTCAGCCACTACCTCAGTTTACTCATTTACAAAAATGAAGTTGATTAGACCCATTATACCAATATTAAAGTTATTATAACACTCACTTGAGATAGTCTTGTTTAGAATACTTCATCATAGCTTTCATTTCTTCATATGAAAATTGCATCTTCATAGAATATAAACATTAAAGCACTCTGTAAATCTTAGTAATCTTAGTTGAATTATTGTCAGTTTCATTATTAAATGAAGGAGTTGAACTAGATAGCTTCTGGGTTCATTCTAGCTAAAACATGTCATTGAGATTTTCTATTTAAGTTGATGTACTTTTATTTTAGTAGTGTTTTATTTTTTCCAATTATATGTGCAGGCAATTGTTAATATTTATTTTTATTAGATTTTGAGTTCCAAATGTTTTGCCCTCTCTCTCCTTTCCCTCCCCTACTCCAAAAATGATAAGCAATTTGATGTCATATATGTTCAATTATATAAAACATTTCCATATTAGTCATAGTTATGAAAGAAGAAATAAATGAAAGGGAAAAATACACAAAAAATTGAAAATAATATGCATTGATTTATTATTAGAGTTCATAAGCTTTTTATCTGAATATGGATAGCATTTCACATCATGAGTTTTTGATCACTGCTTTTCTGAAAAGAGCTAAGCTATTCAAAGTTGATCATCCTACAATTTGGCTGATACTTTGTACAATGCTTTCCTGGTTCTGTTCATTTGATTTTGCTTTAGGTCATGCAAGTCTTTACAGGTTTTCCTGTAATCAAGCTACTCATCATTTCTAATTGCATAATCATGTTCTATTGTATTTATATACCACAACTAGTCCAGTCATTCCTTAGATCATGAGCATCCTTTCAGTCTCCAATATTTAGCTATCCTGAAAACAGCCACTATAAATATTTTTGCACATGTAGGTTCTTTTCCCTTTTTATGATTTCTTTGACATACACATCTGACAGAGTCATTTCTGGATCAAAGGGTATGCACAGTTTGGTTGCCCTTTTAGCAGAGTTCCAAATTGTTCTTTAGAGTTGTTAGATCACTTCATAGCTTCACCAACAAGATATTAATTAGTGTTCCATTTTTCTCACAGACTCTTCAATATTTCTCATTTTTTTTGTCATTTTAGCCAATTTGATGGAGATACCTCAGAACTGTTTTAATTAACATTTCTATAATCAAAAGTGATTTAGAGATATGACTATAGATAGCTTTGATATTTCATCTGAAAACTGCCTTTTCATATCCTTTGACCATTTATCAATCAGGAAAAGACTTATATTGTAATAAATTCATCTCATTTTTCTATTTATTTGAGAAATGAGGACTTTATCAGAGATACTGGAAAGAATAAGATAGCTTAATCTTATTAGAACTGAACAGCAGTAGGTTGTCTAATGAGGAAATGAATTTCTTAACATTTGAAATTTAATAGAGTGTATATAACATTCATTAGTTGAAATAATTTGCCTTCCAACTTTAAGTGCTATCTAAATAACTTCATCTTGTAAACAGCATCTCTAAAAGCAACTCTGAACTGCTTATTTCTTAAAGTGTAAATGAATGGGTTCAATACAGGTGTCACTACAGTGTTCATGAGAGCTGCCTCTCTATTGGTGTCTAATCTCTTGGCTTGATTGGGCTTTATGTATATAAACATGCAACTACCATACATTAGAGAGAGGACAACGAGGTGAGTGGAACAGGTGGAGAAGGCTTTCTGGCGTTCCTTAACAGATGGAAGATGCATAATTGTGATTGTAACATTGATATAACAAATAATTATGACAGAAAGGGAAGACATAATGAGGAATAGAGCAAGGAAAAAAGCAAATGATTCAACAGCACTTGTGTCAGAGCAAGAGAGTTGTGTCAGAGGACCAAGATCACAACAGAAATGTTTGATGATATTTGAGTCACAGAAGGATAGCTGAGACACTTTTACCATCAGACCAGTTGTCATTATCATTCCCATACAGCAGCAGGACAAGATAAGAAAGAAACACACCTTCATTGTCATGATACTGGGGTAATGCAGAGGGTTACAGATTGCCATGTATTGATCTATTGCCATCACTGCCATGAGGAAGATGCCTGTGAGTCCAATAGAAATAAAAACAAAGGCTTGAGTGAAGCAAGCAGCAAAGGAAATGGTTTGCATACCTGAAAAAAAGATTGCCAGTAATTTGGGAATAACACTTGTTGTAAAACAGCATTCCAGGAAAGAGAAACCACTGAGGAAAAGGTACATTGGTATTTGGAGGCGATGGTACATCCACATAATCATGACAATGAGTGTATTTCCTATGATAGACACCAGGTATAGCAGTAAAAGGACAACAAAGAGGAGTTTCCCTAGGTGCTGGACAGCTGGAAATCCCTCTAAGATGAATTCTTCAACATTTGTCTCATTTCTCATATTCACCATCCTATTCTGAGACCTATAAAACAGAAAGGATCTTTTAGTTTAGTGTACATTAAACTTTCTCTAGTTATGTACATTGTATTTATGCTAGGCACAGGTTTATTATAATTCAGTTTTTGCCTCAAAAACCTCATAATTTTTTTTTTTTGTTTACAAAAACCACCTTTGAAGCAGAGAGGTACAAGCAGGGTAAAGGTAAAAAGGTTGGAGCATAATGTATTACCCATCAACTAGAGTATAAAAAAAACTGGGATAGTAATCCTGATTTCTGACAAAACAAAAGTAGAAATGCATCCAAATTGAAAGGGATAAGGAAGGAGAAAGACAGTCTAAGACTAACTCTAAATATTTGTGAAATTTTCTGAAATACTCCTTATAATGTCCATTAGTTGGGGAATAGCTTCAGTTATGGTATATGAATGTTCTAGGAGAAATCATGAGTGGCTTGACTTCAAAAAAAGCCTGGAAAGACTTATATGAACTGATGCTGAGGGAAGTGAGCAGAACTAGGAGAACATTGTACACAGTACAGCAACATTGTGAGATGATCCACTCTGATGGAAGCAACTACTCTCAGCAGTTCGGTGAACAAGGACAATCCTGTAAAAGACCATGTAGTCCAATCCAGAAAAGAAACAATGGATTATGAATGCAGAGCAAACCATACTACGCTCTTTTTAAAAACTTCTTTTATGCTTTTTTTTCTTTCTCATGTTTTTCCCCCTTTCTTTCAAGATAAAACTAATATGGAAATATGCTAAACAGGATTGTATGTGTACTACTTATATCAAATTCTTTGCTGCAGTGAGGAGGAGGGAGGGTGGGTGGGGTAGAAAAATGTGGAACTCAAAAACTTGCAAAAGGATAAATGTTCAAGGCTATCTTTTACATATAATTGATAACTAGAAAATAATTTTTTAAAAAGCTTACAATGGAAGAGGGATCTTTAAAATGTAATTTCTCTTCTATTGGATAATTCATATCCAGTGTCCCTGAAGATAGTTAGGTTACCTAAATTAGATGATGCAGTGAGCAATAGCCTCAAATAATTCCTGCAGTTGGACAATTACTAAGTTTCAGAGTGGTCAAATAGATGACTTGAGAGATTCAAGGTGGGAATGAACATTTCTAGCTGAAGGGAGAATGAGAAGGAGAAAAGGTTGCTTAATATTTCAATTGAGGTGAACTTTGAAGTTTTAAGATAGATGTGACTACTAAGGGGTTCTTAACTAGGCGTCTATGAATTTGATATGTAAATTTCAAAAAATATTTCAGCAAAATTGTTTTCCTTTTTCAATCTTATATATTTTCTTTCTCATTTAATTATTTCTTTTAGAGTGAACACCCATATCTTGTTTCAGGCTAGAAATTTATCAACTAGCCAGAACTCAATTCCCCTGCTTATTAGCTATTCCCTTTCTGAACAGGATTGGTATGCTCATTTTAGACATTTGTGCTCCTTGATATTGGACTTAGTACAAACATCCAGTCTACTCTAACGCTACCATAACTCAGAACCCCAAGAACTCACATGAATCACTGTCCCAGGAGCAAGGACCATTGGCATCTCCTGCCACTCCAGTTTACATATTTTATTTAATGCATTTGAAAGTATTATTTAGAGTAATCCATCTACTCTATTAGACTTCCAAAGAGGGCCATAACACACACATTAAACATCTATTCACTGAGGCAAAAAATAAAAGAGTGGGATGAGAATATTTTAGACATGGGGGATAGAATGAATAAAATTCTAAAGGGAGAAATAATATAACATATGGTTCAACAAATAAGTTAATCAACATTTATTAGGCACTTATGATTTACCAGATATTGAACTAAATATTTGGGACACATAAATACAAAACATAGTACCCAGGATTAAGAATATAATAATTGATAACCTCTTCAACTAATGTGCAGAGTGTGTACAGGATCATGTTATGAAACTAGAGCACAAAGATTTATTATATGCCTTAAAAATCTAAATATAATTATATTCTATTAATTGTATTCTATATTCTCACAGAATGTTTTTAAATATATGGAAAAATTTGCCTAATGTAAATTTAATAACTCAAGCTTAATTTAATGCAACCAGCCCCTTTAAAGCACTCTATATGCAATGCATTTAAGATAAAAGGATAAAATACAAAACCATTCCTGCCTTCAGGGAGATTGCATTCTAATGAAGGGATAGTACATATAAACAAATAGTTATCTAAAGCAAAAAGAAAACAAATGAGTATAAATTTATTTTAAATTTTTTTAATGTTTAGTTTTTAAAGTAATCTGTATGTGCTTATAAGACTTTATTGGTGATAAATTCATGTTTAAAACATTTCTTTCATTAATGTTTGCATAATGAATTGGAAATTTCATTACAACTATTTGTCTGTCATCTGTAGATCAGCCCAGGTAATAGTAAGACACTCTCAGAATTCACTGATTATAGCATTGAAACATTGGCAGAGTGTGATTGGCAGCTAGGTGATGCACTAGTAGAATGATTCCTGAAATTGGAGTCAGAAAGATCTTAGTGAAATTGTAACCTTCACATTTAAAATAAGTCTGCCCTACATGAGACTCTTAAACTGTGCCTTTGTTTCCTCACCTGTAAAATAGGAATAATAATAGCATCTACTCCCAGCATTGTTAAGATTAAATGATACTATTCGTAAAGAGCTTTGAAAACATTAACATTTTTCATGAAAGCAAATATTAAATTATAATAATTGATTTGCTTTAAAGATTTCACAATACTCAAAATATACCTTTCATTCCATCAGTCCATCAACAAACATTTTTAAATGCTTATAGGTAATCTGAAGGTATTGAGATCACAAGTACAAAACGATAAATATCTAACTCAATGAATTTGATTTTTATTTTAAAAGATGCTTTCATGAAATAATAAGGATCAATTTCATTCAGTATTTCAAAACTATGTGGACTAGGAAGCTACCATTCTCTCCACTTCCTATTTTTGAACATTAAAAAGTTTGAGTTTATAGAGAATACTTGATTTACCCAGAATCAAGGAGCTAGTGATTTCTGAATGACTTTGCAACACTGCTCAGTGATCTTTATATATAATATGTTGAAGATTTTTATTACATAATAATTTCTGACTCAAATTATAATTGCAGTGGTACTGTGCATAGAATGTTAGACCCAGAGTCAGAAGAATGCAAGTTCAAATTTGCACTCAGATCCTTGCTGGCTGTGTAGCCCTAAGTCACTAAAATGCTGTTTCCCTCAGTTTCCTCATCTGTATATGATATGTGAATAGCAATAATGCCCATCTCCCTGCAGTTTTGAGCATAAAATGAACATGAATTAATTAAGCACTTTGCAATTAAAGAGCTATGTAAAATTTTTCCTGGTTAACATACAAGCATGAACTATATTATTTCATGTACATCCTAAGCAAGAGGAATTAAGATCACAGAAACAAATGACCATACCTTATTTAGATAAATGTGTAGGGAAGGGAACTTCTTAAGTCCACAGTGGACTTTTCTTTCCCATGTCTTTAGTCTCTGCAGTTATTAAATTCATCACATGAATGATAGAAAAATCTCATTTTATGATCTGACTTTAATTTTCTGGAAGGAATGAGGAGTTGAACAGTCACTATTATGAACAGGGAAGAGCCACTGAAATATAGAGATGGAAGAGAGCTTAACTAATCAAAGCTTTCCATGTTACATGATTTGAAATTCAACAGTTTAGTGACTTGTCCATAGTTTCAGAGCTGCCAGAAAAACCTGAATTGACTCCCAGTCTAATGTCCCTGCCCCCCAAATATTGGACAATTAATATACATCACAGCTGAAGATAGCTTTGGTGTTTAGATGCTGGTTCTGAATGTGTTGCCAAATGAAAGTATAATTTTGGGAGTAATTGCTAATGTCTTCTCTCTGGATTTTCTTTCCATTTACATGTTATAAGTGTTGTATATCCATTGTATTATTAGCACATTATCTCCCTATTAAGATATGAGCCAATGAGATACTTTTGACTTTTCTTTTACCCTCAGTAGTTATCACTGTTCAAAGAACATAATTTCTTAATAAATCTTGTTGACTGACTTACTGAATGAATGATTGGGAAAGCATTTAAAAAATTTACTATTGGAGTTAGACTGGTTCAGATGCTTTGTGCTATTTCTCTTCTGACTTAGCTTGCCTAATAGTCCTCAATTTTCCTTTATTTTTTTCTTTTCCCCCAGAAGTAACCTTTGACTTCTTTTTTAATTTGTTTTGTTTTTTGTTCAACCACCTTCTCTCAACTTTATCTTACATTAAATACTATTTTTGCTTATCTCTGTGTTGAAACAAAATAATTTGGAATAAATTGATTTGACTTCTTAATCTACCATCATTCATTATAGCTAGTATTCCTTACCTATATGAAGTCATTAGAGTACTTCTATAGTACAATGAATAGAGTTTTGGGCTTGGAATCAGCCTTATTTTCCAGAGTTCAAATTTAATCTCAGGTATTAACCTCAGGCAAATCACTTAGCCCTATTTGCCTTAGTTTCCTCATATGTAAAATAAGTTATAGAAGGAAATGGCAAACCACTCTAGTATCTAACATAAAAACTCCAAATGGGGTCACAAAAAATCAAACACAACTGAAATGACTAAACAAATTGAAGTCCAAACCCAAAAGTTTCTCCTCATTAATTCCATTATTTTATGCCAGAATAGGCTGAATTGGGGGTAGGGTAATAGAAAACCTAGAGAACCATTCAGTGAGCAAGGAAGAGCAATGGAAGATATTCTCACAAGGGTTATTTTCCAAAGTTCCACCTTTGTACTTAGACAACTTGAACTTCTGACAAGTCAGGTGCTTTTTCCTGATTGACATATAGGCAAGAGAATTACAGACTTGCCATTGAGATTATAACCTGAGAGAAGGGATAAAAAATATTAAAGTAAAAAATGAATTATCTTTTAGCCAGTTAGAAAATAATATAACTGCTTCTTTGCTTAGTTTTATTTTTTGTTTTTGCATTTGACTTTCATCCTAACATAGACATTAAGAAAATTCAGATCTCAATATTTTAGTTCCATGATATGCTTGGGTTTTGAATTCTCAGGGTAGCTCTAAAAATTTTGAAATGATTTTTGGAAATTTAGTAGAAATAAATGGGAACCCTCCTTCAAATCCTGTCTTCCTGCTACTTCTGCTTAACTGAATATCTTGGAAATTCCTTGCATGGACTTCAAATGAAGAAGAGATCTTATGTATTATATATTTATTATGATAAGATTCTTGCTCCCTCTGCTAGGCTGTTACAGTTTTTCCTCTAAAACCCAAACCATTGCTTTACAATTTCTAATCACATTTCTCATGCATCTACAATTAGACCCTTACCTCATTGTTTTTAGAGATGAAGATTTTTCCACTTTGAACACCAACAGCTTATTTGATATGCTACCCATTTGATTATTTATTGTGGCAAAGCAGAAAATACCCATGGGAAACTGCAGATGCATCCTGACACAATTAAGCTGAGTTAGAACGAAGTAGGGTCAATGGGGGATTTCTTTAAAGTAGTTAATTGGTCACTTTTGGAAATGCACCAAAAACTACATCCATCCTTTTATGTTTATGTTTTAATGTCATGTCCAAGTCTTAAATGATACTCTACCAAGATATTAGCAAAATGAAATAAGTGTAATTTCTTGGTAATGTTTAAATATTAAATATAGAGCAGCACTTGCTGGAAGTTCATAGTCCAGAGAAAGTTTCCCACGTAGCATTTGTTTATCTGGAAATCAGTGCTTCTAGTTTGTCTACTTAGTGGAGAGCAAATTAAATAGTATCAATCATGACTAAGGAGACTGGATGAAATACATAGTTTTAAGGTTTACAAAATCATTTTTTATTCTTTAAATATTGTTTTCCCCAATTACATATAAAAACCATATTAAGCATTCATTTCCTAAAATTTCAAACCCAAAAATTTCTTCCTTCATTTCTTCCTTCCTCTTTATTGAAAGGTTGGCAATTGATATAGTTTACATGTGCTGTCATTCAAATTGTATTTCCATATTAATCATGTGAAAAACAGACTAAAAATCAAAAATAAAGAAAGCTTTAAAAATATGCATTGATCTGCATTCAGACTTTCAGTTTTTCCCCTCTTTAGATGGATGGCAATTTTTATCATAAATTCTTTGGAATTGTGTTTTCTCATTGGATTTCTGAGAATTGCTAATTAATTGATAACTGATTATCATTATATACTAAAATAGTCTCATGGCTTCTGCTCATTTCACTTTCCCTCAGTTTCTGTAACTCTTGCCAGTTTTTCCTAAAAACATCTGGCTTGTCATTTCTTATAGAACAATCGTATTCCCTCACAATCAAATACCACAACTTATTCAACCATTTCCCAATTGTTGAACATTTCCTGATTTTTCAAAATATTTTACCACCACAAAAGAAAAGCCATGATTATTTTTCTGCATAGTTTTTTTCCTTTGGTCTCTTTTGGATGTAGACCTAATATGTTATTACTGAGTCCAAGAACGTTTGCAATTTTATATCCATTTTTGCATAGTTCCAAATTGTTCTACAGGATTGCTGAATCATTTCACAACTCCTCCAACAATTGATTAAAGTCTTAATTTCCCTACATGCCTTCAACACTTGTCATTTGTTTCCTTCTGCCCTTTTAGTTAATCCAATAGGTTTAGATAGTACCTCAGAATTGTTCCAACCCATATTTCTCCTTTCAATAAGTCAGTAGGATACTTTTTCTTTACAATTGTTATTTTATTTTTTCTTTCAATTCCATTTTATGAATGGTTTTCTAGTTTTATATTGCTACTTAAAGTTTGCAAAGCATTTTATATTATTTGATTCCCTACAACAATCCCGTGAATTAGCTGCTATTATTATTATTATTGTTATTATTATTCCCATTTTTAGGCTTTTTTAAATAAAATTATTTTGTTTGTTTTATACTTCTATACAATAGTAGTTTCTACCAATCATTTTTGCAAGGTTTTGAATTGTACAATTTTACCCTCCCACCCTTCCCTCCCCTCCCCCTCATGAGACAATCTGATAATTTTTACATTGTTTCGATGATATTCATTGATCAAAATTGGATGTGTTGAGAGAAAAAACATATTCTTAAGGAAGAAAGAAAATATTAGAGAAAACAAAGTTGTGTAGTACATAAGAAATTTTTTTTAATTGAAGATAATAATCTTTGGTCTTTGTTTAAACTCCACAGTTCTTTCTCTGGATGAGAAAGATGGTATGCAGATGGTATTCTCCATCACAGATCCCCTAAAATTGTCCCTGTTTACTGTACTGATGCAGTGAACAAGTTCATTAAGGTTGATCATTACCCCCATGTTGCTGTTAGTATGTACCATGTTCTACTTTTGCTCATCTCACTCAGCATCATTTCATGCAAGTTTTTCCAAGCTTCTCTGAAATCCCATCCCTCCTGATTTCTTTTTTCTTTTTTTAAATTTTCAAAAAAAATTATTTAAGGCATGGGTTTAAGTAATTTGCCCAAGTTCACACAATTATGCAATTATTAAGTGTTTGAGTTAAGATTTGAACTCGGGTCCTCCTGACATTAGGGTTGGTGTGCCACCTAACTGAGCCCCACTCCTGATTTCTAATAGAACAATAGTATTCCATCACATATCACAATTTGTTCAGCCAATCCAAAATTAGTGGACATACCCTCAATTTTGAGTGCTTTGTCATCACTAACAGAGCTGCTATGATATTTTTGTACAAATGATATTTTACTCTTTTACATGTCCTCTTCAGGGACCCAGTGGTGGTGTTGCTAGGTCAAAGGGTATGCACATTTTTATTGCCCTTTGGGAATAATTCCAAATTTCTCTCCAGAAAGGTTGGATCAGTTCACAGCTCCACCAACAATGTATTACTCTCCCAGATTTCCCACATCCCTTCCAACGTTGAACATTGTCCTTTCTGGGCATATTGGCCAACTTGACAGGGGTGAGGTGGTACCTCAGAGATACTTTAATTTACATTTCTCTAATCAGTAACATTTTTGAGCAATTTTTCATGACTATAGATAGTTTTGATTTATTTGTTTGCAAATTTACTTTACTTATTCTTTGGCCATTTGTCAATTGCAGAATGGCTTTTTTTTTAAAATAAATTTGACTCAGTTCTCTATATATTTTAGAAATGAGATCTTTGTCAGGAACACTAGTTGTAAAAAATTGTTTCCCAATTTATTAGATTTCTTTTGATCTTGGTTAGAATGGTTTTGTTTGTGCACAAGCTTTGTAATTTAATGTAATCAAAATTATCCAGTTTGTTTTTTATCATGTTCTTTTGTCATAAACTCCTCCCCTTTCGATAGATTTGACAGGTAGCCTATTCCTTTTTCCTCCTAATTTGCTTATAATATTACACCCATTTTGATCTTATCTTGGTATAAGATGTGAGTGTTGGTCTATTCCTAGTTTCTGCCAAACTCTCTTCCAGCAGTTTTTAATCTGAGTGAGTTCTTATCCCAGAAGCTGAATTATTTGGATTTATTTTACAGCAGATTACTATAATAATCTCTTGCTGTTCCTTGCACCTAGTCTATTCCACTGATCCACCACTCTATTTCTTAGCCACTACTAGACAGTTTGAATGACTGACTGTTGATCTGGTAATGCTAAGTCCCCTTCTTTTGCATTTTTTCATTAAATCCCTTGATATTCTTGCCTTTTTGTTTCTCCATATGAATTTAGTTATAATTTCTTCTAGCTCACTAAAGTAGTTTTTTGAAAGTTTGATTGATATGACACTAAATAAGTAGTTTAATTTCGGTAGAATTGTCATTTTTCTTATATTGGCTTCATATATTCATGAGTAGCTGATATTTGCCCAGTTATTTAGATCTGATTTTATTCATGTGAAAAGTGGTTTATAGTTATTTTCATAGAATTTCTAAGTCTGTCTTGGCAGGTAGAATCCTCAGGAATTTATGTTGTCTGAAGTCATTTTAAATGGGATTTCTCTTTCTAACTCTTGCTGCTGTATCTCGCTACTAATATCTAGAAATGCTGAGGATTTATGTGGGTTTATTTTATATCCTGTGACTTTGCAAAAGTTGTTAATTGTTTCCAGTAGTTTTTAGATGATTTTTTAGAGTTCTCTAGGTAGACCATCATGTCATCTGCAAAGAGTGAGAGTTTTGTTTCTTCCTTCCCAATTCTAATTTCTTCAATATTTTCTTCTTTTATTGCTGAAGGTAACATTTTTAATACAATATTGAATAGTAGTAGTGATAACAGGCATTCTTGTTTCACTCCTGATCTTATTGGGAATACCTCTAGTTTATCCCCATTGCATATAATGCTTTTGAAGGTTTCAGATAGAAATTGCTTATTATTCTAAAGCACAATTCATTTATTCCTACACTCTTTAGTGTTTTTAGTAGGAATGGGTGCTGTTTTTGTCAAAGGTTTTTTTAGTATCTATTGAGATAATCATATAACCAATTCATTATCTCCTCAGAAGTTTCAACCTCTTTGACCTTCTTTTCTGAGTTAGTATTCCTATTATCCTATTAGGATATAATTATTATATCTTATTATTATATAATAATATTATATAATATTAATATAATATTATTATATATATATTATTATTATCTTATCTTATATCTTATTATTATATCCTATTAGGATCACATAAGAGTAATCCAAATATCTTTAAGACTAAAAACAAAGGTATAGCAGGATATGATCATGAAACCAAAGTAATGAAGAGGGTTACAGATAAATCAGTCAAGGGACAATAAACTGAGAAGCAAGAATCTTATAGATTCTAAAAATAATGAAGCCAAAAAATTGTCTGAGTCATGATCTGTTTGATTAATGAGTTTTGGTTTTGATTTGCTCTTACAAAATGACACGTTCACACCAACAAAACTAATAAGTATATTTAATAAAGTTACTATAAAACAGGTAGAAATAAATCAATTTTACAGCAAAAGTAATCAATAAGTCCTACTAAAATAAAAAGAACAGCAAAATCTACATAAACATAAATGTTAAGAGAAAATATCACAGATTTGGGGGAGATTCAATATTTGAATCAACAGACTCTGGGGAGTCCCAGGGTACAGCCTCCAGACTCCTGATTGAGAAGGTCCCAAACAGAGTGTCCTCCCCATGGGTGAGAGTCCAATTAGGCTTAGGTCTAATTAGATCTCATATAGCTTGAGAACAAAGAAGGCTTCTTACCAGTATTTTGTGGAATAAAACCAAATTTTCCAGGTTGTCTGTGCTTACATTAAGGAATGGCTAGCTCCTGAAGAGATAGACAGTGTTAATCAAGTATGACTTCCAGAGTCTAGTCAGGACCAGTCAAGGATGTGCAGTGGTTCTTTTAAATATTCAAGCTGGGTTTTAAATATATGCATTAGATCAATCCTGCTCACTTCCCCTTTCCATAGTACATCAAGGGTGAATTCGGGGTCAGTAATTCTCCATAGCTAAACTATAAGGCCTTACCTTGGAAAATCTTATAGCTTATGTATTAACCATATATGCTCCAAAAAAGTTTTTCTAGCAGAGAGTAAGGTGATTAAAACCTTGGGAAAAATTGCTAAATAGCAACCTTTTGTATATATGAAGATGGTTGTTAGTCTATGGGAGAATAAAATGACTATACTTTCTGTCTTGGAAACCAAATGTACTAATAAACCACAAAGAGTTGTTTGTTATATATGTAATATATATATATATATATATATATATATATATATATATATATATATATATGCATATATATAGTATGGTGTAATTTGCATGATTTAGTTTAATAAACATCTAGTGAATTTAGTAGATTAAAAAGGAGACTGAGGTTACATTTTAGATCTGAAATTTTAAAATATGTCATTTGATGTTCATTAACCTTCTTACTGAATAATTTGCATGGTAAAAGAAGATTATTTTCACAAATCTAAAATTATAAAAATATTCTTTTGTGAAAATCACTGTGGATTGGTGGATTGAATCAGAATTTGAGCCAGAAATTACTGGATTAAAATCCTTCTTCAGGCAATACATAGCCATATGAAAATTTGCTCTAAATCATTAATTATTAGAGAAATGTAAATTAAAGCTTCTCTGAGGTACCACCTCACACCTCTCAGATTGGCCAATATGACCAGAAATGATAATGATCATTGTTGCAAGGGTTATGAGAAATCTGGGACACTATTACACTGTTGGTGGAGCTGTGAACTCATCCAACCTTTCTGGAGAGAAATTTGGAACTACGCCCAAAGGGCAACAAAAATGAGCATACCTTTTGATTCAGCAATACCACCACTGGGTCTATACCCTGTAGAGATGATGAAAAGGGGTAAAAACATCACTTGTAAAAAATATTCATAGCAGCCTTGTTTGTTGTGGAAAAGAATTGGAAATCAAGTAAAGGTCCTTCAATTGGGGAATGGCTTAGCAAACTGTGATGTGTGTATGTCATGGAACACTATTGTTCTATTAGAAACCAGGAGGGATGGGAATTCAGAGAAGCCTGGAGGGATTTCCATGAACTGATGGTGAGTGAGATGAGCAGAACCAGAAAAACAGTGTAAACCCTAACAGCAACATGGGGGGGTGATGATCAACCTTGATAGACTTTCTCATTCCATCAATGCAACAATCAGGGACAATTTGGGGTTATCTGCAAGGGAGAATACCATCTGTATCTAGAGAAAGAAATGTAGAGTTTGAACAAAGTTCAAGGACTATTCCCTCTAATTTAGAAAAAAACAGATATCTTATTGTCTGACCTTATCTCTTATACTTTTTGTTTCTTCCTCAAGTATATGATTTTTCTCTCATCACAATCAATTTGGATCAAGTTACAGCTAGGAAACAAAGTAAAGACTGACAGATTGCTTTCTGTGGGGGGATGGGGGAGGGAAGTAAGATTGGGGGAAAATTGTAAAACTCAAATAAAATCTTTAATAAAAAAATTCTTCTTCAGGTCAAGAATATCAAGGAAATTAATGAAAAAAAAAATACAAAGGAGAATGCCCTAACCTTAGCAGATCTAAAGTTATATTCTAAAGGGGAGGTCATCAAAACTGTGTACTATTGGTTAAGAAATTGAGAGGAGGATCATTGGAACAGATTAGGTACTGAAGAAACAGTAATAAATGACCATAATATTCTACTGTTTGACAAACCCAAATTCTCTGTCATCTTGAATTAGAACTCATTAATTGAGAAAAATTGCTTGGAAAACAAACTGAAAAGTCAGGTGACAAAAACAAGGTATAAACCAAAATCTCACACTCTAAATCAAGTTAAGGTTGAAATCCTACAGGATTTAGACTTATAAAGTGACACCATTACCTGATTAAGGAGAAAATGCAAAAGTCCATCAGATCTATGAGGAGGGGAGGAGTTTATGAGAAAACAAGAGATAGAAAACATAAATTGCAAATTGGACAATTTTGATTACATTAAATTGAAAACTATTTTTACAAATAAAGCCAATTCAAAAAAAAGATTATACAGAATGCAGATAGCTGGAAAACGATTTTCACAGCTGATGATTCCCATAAAGGACTCATTTATAAAATATATATAGAATCGAGTCAAATTCATAAGACTGCAAGTTATTCTTCAATTGAAAACATGGTTAAAGCATACAATCAGGTAATATTCAGATTATGAAATTAAAGCTTTCATATTAAAAATGCTCCAAATCAGTATTGATTAGAAAAATGCAAAGTAAAGCAACTCTGATGTACCTATTTATACCTATACCTGTTAGATTTATTAAAATGACAAAAAATAAAAACTATAAATGTTGGAGGGGATGTGGGGAACCTGGGACACATACATTTTTGGTGGAGCTGTGAATTGAACTTAGAACTATTCTGAAAGGTCAAGAAAAGTGTGCATAACCCTTGATCCAGCAATACCAGTACTAGATCAATATCTCAAAGAGATCATGAAAAAGGAGAAAGATTCACATGTGCTAAAATATTTACAACCCCTTTTTATAGTGGCAAATTTGGAAGTTTTCATCAATTGAAGAATGGCTGAACAAGTTATGGTATATGAATGTGATAGAGCACTATTGTTCTATAAGAAATCATGAAGGGGTAGCTAGGTGGTTCAGTGGTTGGAGCACCATCCCTGGAATCAGAAAGACCTGATTTCAAATTCAGCCTCAGACACTAATAATTAGCTGTGTGACCTTGGGCAAGTCATTTAACTCCATTGCCTTGTAAAACCAAAAAAAATATAAATCATGCACAGCAGGATATCAGAAAGGTTTGGAAGGACTTGCATGAACTGATGCTGAGTGAAGTGAGCAAAATCAAAAGAACATTTTTCCACATTAAAAGCAACATTGTGAGATGATCTACTATGATTGATGAGATTCCTCTTAGCAGTTATATGATTAAAGACAACCCTGAGAGATTTGTTATGGAAAAAACCATCCACTTTTTAAAATTTGTTTTTCTTTATCATGTTTTTCCACTTAGTTTTAATTCTTCTTTCATAACATAACTAACATGGAAATATGTGAAGCATGATTATACATATACAACCTGTATCATATTGCTCACTGCCATGGAGAAGAGGGAAGCAAGATACAGTGATAGAAAAATGTGGAATTCAAAACCTTGCAAAATGATGAATATTGAAAATAGTCTTTGCATGTAGTTGGGAAATAATAATACATTTTTAAAAAATCCTGCTTCTGACATTTAGTCCATGAGACTTAAAAAAAATTAATTTATTACCTTTCCTCTCTAGAAGGCTAGAAGTTTATATGTGTGTATGTGTGTGTGTGAGCATTGTTAAAATGTTTTTTCATTGGTATTTACCAGTCAATGAAATCGTTAATCTGCACTTAGCTCAAACCAAAACCAAATCAAACCAAATCCATAATATCCTATAATAATGCAAAAATCTTTGCTGAACATAAAATATATTACAATAATATGTTTATTCTTTTGGAATTATTTTCATTTTAGAAATGCAAAAAACTCAAAATTGAATGAGGTTGCTCTTCAGGGAGTTATAGATTTTAATTATTTTCATGCAAATCCAATATGCTTTCTATAGATCAAGATTGTGTTTCTTGAATCATAGTTTCAAGCCTTTTCTCTTAGATTTGTCCCTTTCTACTAGAGAGAAATGGCCTTTAGAGAATGTTTCCTTTTAATGTATTTATTTTTGCCAAAATGAAAATATCATGGTCATTGAATAAACTCAAAATATTAATAGAAATAATAGGCCTTAATAAGAGCAAAGACTAGAAAAGCCAAAAATCCCTAGAGATTTCTTTGAAGTAACTAATTAGTCATGCATTTTAAGTCTTTGTTACTTGGATAAGAAGTACTAGAGAAAGAAATTGTGAGATATTTTGCTTTTGTCTTTCAGAACTAAAGTTCTCCTCCATGCTCCAAATGACCATCAGTTTAAGATTTTATTGGAACCTTAAGTGGCAAGATAAAACACAACAGGTTTAAGTCTGAATTAATTGCACAATTAGAGGTGGTTTGGAAGGGGAAATGGGACTTGTGGCTCATCATCTAAACACTAGGATTTTAATTGACTAACAACTCAATCTGATTCAATAGTATGACATTCCTTTTTCAGCTTAATGAAAATCAAGGGAGTATTGGCAGAAATATAATATTTATTCTAAGGAAAGTGTTAACGCTACTCTATGTATCAGGTAATATGTTAAATACTGTGTTATGGTTTTGCTGATCATATATTTAGTGGCTTTTTTTAAGCATCCTTAATTAGTTGTCTAATATTGTATTTTGAGTTTAGTAGTCACTGCTCCTGACATACTGCTATAATGGGTTCATTAGATAAAACATTTATTTTATTTTGTAAAAGCACATCTAATAACCCTGAGGTAAAAAGTATTCCTGTAGTAATGTAGAGCAGTTGACTAGGGTAAAAACAGGTATGTATTAAGGAATAAATATAAAAAGGAGTCAGCAAGATATTTTCTGAGATCTGAAGAGCTACATGTCAAAATCCTAAAAGTAGATTTTTTTAAAATTCTCTGTGCCTAACGTTTTACAGATAGATCCCAGAACAATTCAACTAAAAAAAAAAACTGAGGCAAAGTTTACTTGAGTTTTCAGTCCTGCTCTATTAGGGCTTCATAATAGCGCCAGTTGGTATTGTTGGAGTATGCACATTAACTGAAGTTTAACTGAAGTTTCCCCAGATCCACTAGCATTCTGACCTACCAAAATGTGTTTGAAGGATTTGGACAGATTTAAACAAGAAATGAAAATATCTATAGAGAATGAGAGTTTCTTTTACTTTCTTTAGAGAAGCAAGAGATTTATTCAGTGTTGCTCAAAGAATAAAACAGTTTTGGGTATGTAGATTTCAAATCACTATGATGATTTCCCTTCATCTTTAGTATTGTGTATCAATGAGATGAATTTCCCTGAAAGTTCTCCATCATCACATATTTTTTTAAAGGATGTTTTGTAGGGTCACTTGCCAGAGATTTTATAGAGGGGGAATTTAGCATCACAGACAGTTGAGTTGAATGAGTTAAGTTCATTTAATTGTAGGTATTTAATGAATTTTTGTCAAAAATTTCCTCCTATGCAGGACATTTGTCAAATCTTGTTTGATCTGCTTGTTTTGTAGAGTATAAATGAGAGGGTTGAGCAAAGGAGTATTCACAAGAGTTGCCTCTCTGTTGATGTCTAAAGAATTGATTTGTTTTGGTTTCACACATATAAAAACACAACATCCATACAATAGAGGACAATGAGGTGAGAATAACAGGTGGGAAACACTTTTAGTTGTTCTTTCATTGAAGGGAAGTTTTCTATCTTGAAAGCTATATTTGAGAAAGCTATGATCATTATAATGAGGGAGGACAAGAGTATAAGAACAGCAATGGCAAAAATGAATGATTCATTAAAGCTGGTGTCAGAGCATGTGAGATTTATCAAAGGAGCTAGATCACATAAAATGGGTCAGATGACATTTGAGTCACAGAAGGATCACAGTGATACCCCATAAAGTACTAGTAACACTGATGAAACTCAAAACATACTCCAATGGAACTAGTAATAAACATAATCTCTTGGTCATTATAGTGGAGTAACACAGTCTAGGGACTTTGCAGCCAGAAGCAAAAGACTGTAGCCCCCTAAAAGCAGAAAGAAAAAGATTTGGATAAAGCATCCAACAAAGGAATTTTTTTATATTCCACATAGAAATAGATACAATTGTTGTTATAAAGCAGTTTTCCAAGAAAGAGAAAGTACTGAGGAAAAAATATATTGGTATTTGGAGGCAGTAGTCAGCACACATGAGAGTGATAATAACTATTTCCTGTGATGGCAACTAAATATGCCAATAAGAAAGAGTGAAGAAGTCTCCCAGGAGCTGGATAACAGGAAATCCTTCCAGAATGAATTCCTAGACATTTCCTCTATTTTTCCCATTTGGTCTATAAAGCATAAAAGATTGTGAACAATGAATGGCGGCAATGAACAGTTCAAATAATCTTAGATCATCATGTTACAATTTAATGTTAGGGAATAGGTAGAAACAAGATCTATGGTTTCTCATTGGTAGACTGAAGCCCTAAATGAGGAAACTCCCTCTAATAATTTAAGGGGACAACTTCTTGCAATTTAGACTCCCTAGTCATTCGCCAATTATCTTTTTGTAACTCCATAAATATGTGTCAGAAATTTTGCTAAGATGCCCAGAATACTAAATTTAAGGGATTTTCCCAAGGTCATATAAAAATATTTTTTCAGAGGCAAGAATTTAATGTATGTTTTCCTAGATTCATGGCCACCTCAGTTTCCATTAAACCACTCTGCCATTAATAAATATGATAGAAGACAGCTTAGCTAAATTGAAAGTGAATCTAAACATTCCTCCTGCTATGATTCTTTAGAGAGGAGACAAATAAAATGAGGAAGAATTGGTTTCAACTTCTACCTCTGAATTGCAGTGGCTGTATTAATGGGTGAATCATTGCATATCTCATGAATTTCTAATAACTCTTTAAGTCAATAACCTGGAGAGAAAGAATTGACATGTATTGATATAGGAAGTTCCTCACCTGGAGATTATTTTCATCAATGACTTTGATCCCAACAGCATGATGTCATTCATACTGAACAAGTATAAAGAACAAACAGTAACATTGAAAAACTAAGGAATCAAATCACATTGCCATCTACATAATTTCCTAGTTTGATGAAAGGTAAAACAAAGACACATTATAGTCTTTAATTCGTTGAGTCAGAGTATTTTGATATGAAAATGAAATCCAGTCAACTACGTACAGGTATTACAGCTTTGAAAGAAACATAAATTGCCTGGTTCAAATCAGAATAACTGATTTCATATAATGAAGAAAAACAGGAATATTGTTAATTTTGATATCATATCTGAAACTTTCAAAGTCCTGCAGGGTTGCTAATACTTTTGATTGGTGACAATTTCATGAAACTTGAAATAATCTTTCCTTCATTTCCAATACAGTGAATTAAAACTTATAAATGAGAATTTTTTTGTAAGACATTGGGGTTAAGTGATTTGCCCAAGGTCACCCAGCTAATAAGTATCAAGTGACTGAAGCAGAATTTGATCTCTGGTCCTTCAGACTCCAAGATTGGTGCTCTTTCCATTGAGCTACGTGACTTCCCCAGAAGAGTATCTTACTGATTAGAAGATGTTTTCACTAAGAAATATAAATTCATTTTTACAACTTGAGATTATGTGATATTCTTAGTGTCACCAGTTTAGGAAGTGGTAGACTTGAAACCTGATGGCAGTACTAATTCCATTATATCAGGATATCAATCAATCAATCAATCATTACACAGTAAATATTTATTCTGATAGATTAAAAGTACAACAACAATGAATGAAATAATCTCTATTCAATAGAAACTGACATTTTCATAGGGGGAATATAAAGAATAAATATAAAAAGTATAAACAAATTAATCAGGAAAAGAAGGTACTAGTAATTAGGGTATCATGAAAAATTTCAAGGAGAAACTAGTACTTGAAATGCACTTTAAAGCAAAAGTGGAATTTTACAAGGTGAAATTGAGGAGGGATACCATTTCAGATGAGGTGGAGAAGTATCTTTTGGGAAGAACAGAGAAGGGCAGTTTAACTGGATTGCACTGTTTAAAAAACAAAGGTAAGTTCAGGCAGAGTTGTCACAGGTTTTAAAAGCTAAACAAAGTAGTTTAATTTTGATTCTAGCAGAAAAAGGAAGTTGAATAAATGTGGGAGTAACAAGGTGTGATCTATACTTAAATTTAATTTAGTAATAGTGTGGAAAATATACTGAAGAAAGGAGAAATTTGAGGCAGTGGGATCTATAGGAAGGTGTTGTAATAAATTAGGAACCAAGGGATAAAGGCAAGATGGAGACTTGGAATGAGGGTTGTGAGAATGTAGGAAAGGAGTAGTATAGAAGAGATGTATGGAGGAGAAATGACAAGATTTGACAATTAATTGGATATTTGAGGGGAGAGTAAAGAGGAATACAAAGATACAAGGTAAGAAAGATGGTAATGATTAAGAGAAATCAAAAGAAAAGCTCAGACTTTTAAGTATAAAAATAAGATGTTTCAATTTTGTACAAAGAATATCTTACAGTTGAAATAACATTTTTAATAGACGCTGAAGAAGCCTTTGATAAAATAAAACACCTATTTCTATTTAAAAAACCAGAAAGTTTAGGAATAAAAGATTTTCTTTAAAATAATAAGTAGTAACTATATAAAAACCATCAACAAATATCATATGTAATGGAAATAAACTAGAACATTTCCAGTAAGACCAGGGGAGAAATAAGTATATCCATTATTATCATTTTTATTCAACATAGTTTCTTTTTTTTTTAGGTTTTTGCAAGGCAAATGGGGTTAAGTGGTTTGCCCAAGGCCACACAGCTAGGTAATTATTAAGTGTCTGAGACTGGATTTGAACCCAGGTACTCCTGACTCCAAGGCCGGTGCTTTATCCACTGTGCCACCTAGCCGCCCCACTCAATATAGTTTCAGTAGCATTAGCTTTAGTAATAAGGAGAGAAGACAATTGAAGGAATCAGAATTGGCAATGAAGAAGCAAAGCTTTCCCTTTTTGCAGATGATGTGATGGTATACTTAGACAACCTCAGAAAATCATCTTAAAAGTTACTTGAAACAACTTACAAATATAGCAAAGTAGCAGGATATACTATGAACCCATACAAATCATCTGCATTTCTATATGTAAATGGAAAATCCCAAGAGGAAAAGAAGAAAGGGAAATTCCATTGGAAGCAACTGCAAAGAATATTAAAATACTTGAAAATCTCCCAAGGCATATTGTATACAAATTTAAAGCACTTTTCACACAAATAAAGGAAGATCTAAACAATTAGAAACTGCCAATTGCTCATGGTTAGGTTGAGCCAATATAATAAAAATGACAATTTTACTCAAATTAAATTACTTATTCAGTGCCAGACCAATCACTGAAGATGAAAAATAATAACAAAATTCATCTGGGGCAACAAAAGGTCAAGAATATCAAGGGAAACCTGGGAAAAAATTTAAAGGAAGTGGCTTAGTTGTACCAGATGCAAAACTATACTATAAAGCAGTAGTCATCAAAACTGTCCAGTACTCGTTAAGTAATAGAGTAATGATGCATCAGTGGCTTAGGATAGGTTCAAAATTACTATAGTAATTTCCTTTTGACAAACCTAAAGGCATTAACTTCTGGAATAAGAACTCAGTGTTTGACAAAAATTGTTGGGAAAACTGGAAAATACTATGGCAAAAGCTTGGCATAAACCCACATATCACACCCTAATCCAAAATAAGTTCAAAATTGGTAGAGAAGTTAGACATAAAGTGTGACACCATAGATAAATTAATAGGCCAAGAAACACTCTGTTAGATCTATGGAATGAGGAGAAATTTATGACGAAGCAAGAAAAAGAGTCCATTATATATTTTTATTTTTTTATCTGTATATTTTTAAGTTATAAAATTTCCTTCCACCCTCCCTTCCCACCACCCTCCCTTCAGTGGTGAAGTCAGGTTAGCATTATACATATATATATATATATATATATATATATATATATATATATACATATATATTTTTTTTGATAAACATTTACAGATTAGTCATTTTTGATATGAGGAATTAGAATTAAAGGAAAGAGATACATAAGAGATAATATTTATAACATGTTCATCAGATTCTGAAGAGGGTTTTCTTGGTTGTTTTGTTTTTCTACCTCTGGATGGGGATAATATTGTTCATAGTTGGTCTAATATGGTTGTCCTAGCTCTCTGGACTGCTGAAAGGAGCTCTTTCCATCAAGGTTGATCATCTCCCAATGTTGTTGTTAAAGTTTTCATTGTTCTCTTGGTTTGGCTCCCTTCCCTCAGCATCAGATACTGCAAGTCATTCCATGCTTCTCTAGAGTCTAACCATATATAGTTTCTTATATAACAATAATATTCAATAGTATTCATGTACCACAATTTGTTTAGCCACTCCTCAATTGATGGGCAGCCCCCTAATTTCTAATTCTTTGCCACTACAAAAAGAGCTGCCATAAATATTTTGGAACATATGTGACTTTTTCTACTTTTTTATGATTTCTTCTGGATATAGGCCTTGAATTGAAAATGCTGGGTCAAAGGGAATGAACATTTATAGTGCTCTTTGGGTATAGTTCCATATTACTCTCCAGAATAGTTGAATCTGTTCCCAACTCCACTAAAAATTCATTACTGCCCCGATTCTCCCACAACTCTCCAACATTGATCACTTTCCCTTTTTCTCATCTTGGCCAACCTGATAGGTGTGAGATGATGCCTCACAGTTGTTTTAATTTGCATGAGTACATTAGAAATTGCAAAAAGGATTATTTTGACTATATTAAATTAATGGTTTTCATCTAATAAAATCAATGCTGCCCAAATTAGGAGGCAAACAGAAAATTAGTAAAAAATTTTTATAGCTAGTGGTTCTTATAAAGGTCTCATTTCTAAAAAAATATAGAGAATTGAATCATTCCCTAATTGATAATTGATCAAAGAATATGATCAGTTAGTTTTCAAATGAATAAACTAAAACTACATATATATATATATATGTTCATATGAAAAATGCTCCATATCATTACTGATTAGAGAAATGCAAATTAAAACAACTATGAGGTATCACTTCACACCTATCAGACTGACTAAGAAGGCAAAAAGGGAAAATGATAATGTTGGAGTTGTTGTGGAAGGATTGGCACATTAATACATTGCTAGTGAACTGATCCAACTATTCTGGAGAACAATATTGCCCAAAGAGCAATAAAACTGATCCTACCCTTTGACCCAGAAATTCCTATACTAGGGCTATACCCAGAAGTAATCATAAAAATATTAAAAGTTCCAAATGTCTCAAAATATTCATAACAACTGTTTTTTTGTAGTGAAAAAGAATTAAAAAATGAGGGGATACCTATCAGTTGGGGAATGGTTAAACAAGTTATGGTACATGAATATTATGGAATACTCTTATTCTATTAGAAACCATAAATGGTCAAACTCTAGAGAAGTATGGGAAAAATTGGATGATCTAATGCTGAGTGAAGGGAGCAGATCCAAGAGAGCATTCTACACATTAACAGCAGCATTGTGACTTAATCAGTCTTGATGGATGCATCTCCTCTTAGCAGTACATAGAAGTAGCATAAATGTATTAGATCAGCAATAGGCAATGCTATCCATATCCAGAGGGAGAAAAACCAAATCAAACCAAACCAAACAAACAAAAAAAAAACCTTCAAAATCTGTTGAACACTCCATTTACTTTTTAAAAAATTTCTGTTATGTATTTTATTTTATTTATTCCTATCCTTTGACCATTTCTCAATTGGGGAATGACTTGTAACCTTGTGAATATGATTCAATTCTCTATATATTTTAGATATGGACCTTCATCAGAACCCCTAATTGCTTGACCAACTTTTTGTTTTCCTTCTAATCTTGGCTACATGGGTTTGATTAGGGCAAAAACTTCTTAATTTCAAATAGTCAATATCATTGGTTTTGCCATTTATAATGTACTCTATTTCTTATTTGCTCACAAATTTCTCCTCTTTCCACAGATTTGACAGAAAGAATATTTCTTGATCTGTTAATTGGTGTATGACAGGGCCATCCAAAATTTGACATATGGACTGCATGACACATGTGATGCACAGTGTGATTTTATGTGGTTCACATGAGGATTTTACTTTTCACCAAAGAAAAAAATAATGATTTGTATGGAATGAGTATTAGATTTTTTTAATTCCAACACGATAATCTCATTGATGTTAAATTTTTTGTGTGTTTTTAAGCAGTATCACAAATAGAACATTTCACATGGAATTTTCAATTGATCTGTGGGATGCTTTCCTTCTGTTTTATGTAGACTAATCATTAAACACCTACCTTTGTACTGTTATGTTGTCGCTATGTTGTTTTCTGATTGTGCTTTGTACCTTTGCCTTTTGTATTGAATTCACATATTCCCCCCCTTTCTAAGAAATTAAAAGTACCATGACTTTTCTTAGAACTTGCTAAACCTAAGATAAGATGACAAATTAATTATTATATTAGTGTACTGTATTTTTGTTCTGGGTGTGGCCCTTGAATAATTATTTTATTTTAATGTGACCCTAAGATAAGCAAAGTCCTATCTATGGTATCACCCATTATGTCTGAATCTTGTACTCATTTTGAACTTATTTTTCTTTAGTGTGTGAGACAAGGGTTTTTGACTAGGTTTTTGCCGTGCTATATTCCAGTTTTCCCAACAAATTTTGATGAATAGTGAGTTCTTATCTCAGAAGCTAATGTTTCAGAGTTTGTTAAACAATAGATTACCTAAGTCATTAGTCATTTACTACTGTTTCTTTTGTACCTCTCTTAATCCACTGGTCTATTCCTCTATTTCTTAACCAGTACCAGGCAATTTTGATGGTTGCTGTTTTATATTGCTTTAGATCTGGTAAGGGCTGAAACAAGCCTAAGCCACTTTCTTTTACTCTTTTTTCATCAGTTTCCTTGATATTCTTGACCTTTTGTAGCTTCAGATGAATTTTGCTACTATTTTATTCTAATTCTGTAAAATAGTCATTTGGTAGTTTAATTGGTATGGGCTCTGAATAAGTAATGTAATTTGGGTAGAACTGTAATTTTTTGGGGGGAGTTTTGCAAGGCAATGGGGTTAAGTGGCTTGCCCAAGGCCACACAGCTAGGTAATTATTAAGTGTCTGAGGCTGGATTTGAACTCAGGTACTCCTGACTCCAGGGCTGGTGCTCTCTCCACTGTACTACCTAACTGCCTGAGAATTATAATTTTTATAATATTAGCTTGGCTTAACCTTGAGCAACTAATGTTTTAGCAATTATTTAAATATGACTTTATTTGTATAAAAAGTGTTTTGCAAATGTGTTCATACATTTTCTGGGTTTAGCTGAGGAGGTAGATTCCCAAGTATTGTATATTGTCTGTACTTACTTTAAATGGAATTTTGCCTTTTAACTGTTGCTCTTGGACTTTGTTGTTCATATGTAGAAATGCTGATGATTTATGAGGGTTTATTTCTTTCCTGATCCTTTTAATTGTTTAAGTAGTATTTTAGTTGGTTTTCTAGTATTCTCTAAGTATACCATCATATGATCTGCAAAGAGTAAAAGATTTACTTCATCATTGCCAACTCCAATCCCTGTCATTTTTCTTCTCTTATTGTTAAAGTTAGGATTTATAATATTATATCAAATAATAATGGAGATATGGGCATACTTGTTTCATTCCGATCTTCTTTTTTTTAAATTTTTTGTTTATTTAAGGCAGTGATGTTAAGAGTGACTTTCCCAAGGTCACACAGCTAGGCAATTATTACTTTTTTTGAGGCTGGATTTGAGCTCAGGTCCTCCTGACTTCAAAGCTGGTGTTCTATCCACTACACCACCTAGCTGGCCCCTTCACCCCTGATCTTATTGGAATTGCTCCTAGATTATTCCCATTACATATAACATTTGTATATGGTTTTAAGATTACTATTAAAGGAAAACTCAATTTATTACTCTGCTCTCTGTTATTTTAATAGGAGTGGGTGTTATATTTGTCAAAGGCTTTTTATCATCTATTGAGAAAATCAAATGATTTCTGTGGAATTTATTATTGATATATTTAATTATGTTGAGAATTTTCCTAATTTGAACCATCCCTGCCTACCTGGCATGAATCCTACCTGAACACAATGTATTATCCTAGTAATACCATTTTACTTCAATGTTTATTCAGCAGATTAGTTTATAATTCTCATTTTCTGGTTTTAGTATCAGCATTACATTGATGTCATAAAAGGAATTTAACAGAACTCCTATTTTATAAAATAGTTTAAATATATTTAGAATTAATTGCTCCTTTAATTTGTTCTTTCTCTAATGGTTTTAGTTGCATGTTCAGTTCATTGATTTCTTCTTTCTCTGTTTTATTCATGCAAGCATTTAGAGATATATTATATCCCCTAATAACTGCTTTGACTGTATCCCATAAGTTTTTGGAGGTTGTCTTGTTATCGCCATTGTCCTGGATGAAATCATTAATTATTTCTATGATTTGTTGTTAGATCCAATAATTCTTTAAAATTAGGTTATTTATTTCTAATTAGTTTTAGGTATATTTTGTCATTGCCCATTATTGCAAGTGATTTTTATTGCATCATGGTTAGAGAAGAATGCTTTCAATATTTCTTCCTTTCTGCATTTGATTATGAGGTTTTTATGCCCTAATTTTTGGTCATTTTTATGTTGGAGAAAAAAGATATATTCCTTTCTATCACAATTCAATTTCCTCCAAAGATCTATCATGTCTAAGTTTTCTAACATTCTATTTACCTTACTAACTTCCTTCTTGTTTATTATATGGTTAGATTTCTCTAATTCTAGGAGAGGGAGACTGAGGTCTCCTACCAGTAGAGTTTTGCTGTTTATGTCTTCTTGTAACTCATTCAACTTCTCCTCTAAGAATTTGGATACTCTACCACTTGATGCATACATATTAGTATTGAAATTACTTCATTGTCTATGGTACCTTTTAGGAGGTTATAGTTTCCTTCTTTTTTCTTTTAATGAGATCTATTTTTTGAGGCAGCTTTGTCTGAGATCTGAATGGTTACCTCCGCCTTTTTCATTTCAACTGAAGCATAATATATTCTACTCCAATCTTTTACCTTTATTCTGTTTTTATCTCTGCTTCAAATGTGTTTCTTGTAAGCATTTTATTGTAGGATTCTGGTTTTTGATACGCTCTATTATTTGCTTATGTTTTGTGGGAGAGTGCATCCCATTCACATTCAAAGTTATAATTACTAATTCTTTATTGTCCTACAAGTTATCTTCCCTCCATTGGTATTTCCCCCTTTTTTCACCTAATCCCTATTTCCCCGTAATTTGTTTCTGAGTACCACCACCCTCAGTGTGTTTACCCCTCTTTTATCCAACCACCCTCCTTTTCTTTCCCCTTTCCTTTTACCCCTTCTTCTTTCCCTTCCTTCTGTCAGTCCCTCCTTTCCTCCTGTGAGACCTTTCCTGTCAACCTTCCTGTCTTGAGCTGCAGATTTTGAGGCATTGTTTAAAGTTATTTATTAAAAAAATAATGTTATTTATATGGAATTCAGGTGATCTCAGGTGAATATCTGTCCTTATTCCACCATCTTGCCTGTCACTTCTCATTTTTCTACTTTATTGCCCTTTCTCTTTATAACCCTCTTATAAAATGGAGAGTGAAAGAATTATTAGATCTGTACCACTTAGGTTCACCCAACTTATCTTTGTCTTGTAACACATGATTCCATCAGAAAATGCTACCTTTGACTTGAGGTACTTTGTAGGTGTGTGTGTGCACTCAAAATTAAAATTTATTATCTTCCCCAAATGTGCTTTTCAATACTATTCATTCAGAAGACAACTTCAGATCACTGAAAAAGGCATTTATTAAAATATCAATAAAAAAGTAGGAATAAACATTTCCAGTATAAACCTGGATCACATTTTCTCACAAATACATGCACCATAATTAGGAAATATGGATGAATGTAGGAAATATGAATGAGACAGTCACTCAGTTGTGTAATATGTATAGCTTGTGCTCATATGTGTAGTGACATAAATATGTGGAACGTACTGTGACCAGGGTACTTATGTCTTGACATTTAAAATTTATTATTTAATAGACAAAGATCTAACCTATTTATAATGATTTTGAATGTATTAAATATATGAAAGTTCACTTTTATTTATCCTAACATTGTTTATTCTCCTCAGTCCTGAAAAAATGTCACTATTGATTTCTCTCTGTATAGCAGTCAAATTTTCTTCTAAAGAATTCTCTTTATAATATTTTTTCACATATTTGAATTAAGGTCATTCTTTTAGGAGAGAAATGGTCTCATTTTTTTCCTCTGTAATCCTTCTAGTCTCTTTAAAACATTCCTATATATGGCAAAATCATTTTCACACTTTTATTTTGAAAAGCACAATTTTCAAATAAAAGGAAATCTGCTATAGCACATAACAAATAGTTTCTGTTTAATTATGATCAGATGGTTTTTCCATTGAATACTTCCTCTCACTTAATTCACAAGACCAGTCAATTTGGGATCCAGTTAACTTGATTATGTGATCCAGAGAAGAAAATCAGGGAAGTAATCATGTTAATTTTAGAGGACAGATGAAGAAGCAGTGACTGGAAGTTACTAATATATAAATTTTTGATTGACATAAACCCTAAAAATACCCTAAATATTTTAACGAACTTCAAAAGAATAAAGCTCATTGAGAATCATGGTTTCCCATGGTGAAAAAGAGGAGGGAGGGAGGGAGGGAGCAAAGACTTGGTGTTTCTCTGCATTGGAAAAATTGCTTATGACCAAGTTCTGTTGGTTAATAAATTTTTAACCTTGTCAAGTCAGTTATTTGGCCATTGTATTTGAAATTAATAAATGGAACATATGAGCTCCAATATCACTCCCAAGTCTAAATATGTCATGTTTTGTTCCTCTTGACCCTTTCAGTTTAGAGGAATGGATAATGACCACTTGTATAATGGATTGAAAAAGTATTTGTCATTTAATTGGATAGGACCAGGTTTAGAAACACTAGAGCTGAGTGTGAGGAGAGGAGGAAGTTTTATCTCTTCATTTGCACTTTAGGTATATTTAGTTTATTATTAGTCCTAGGGAGTCAACATAACAGGAGATATATTGCTATAGCATGCTCTATCTTCTAGACTTAAATGAGTAATGGATTCAGTTATTTCTCCTTTGAGTTTAAGCTATAATTCAGAAGTTTGAAAATTTAGATTCTGTGATATTAACAAGTCACGGACTCTTTGACAGGGGCAGAGCTCATTTCTCTTGATTTCTGGGAATGAAACAACATAGGAAAGGATGCTGAATGCATTACTCAGCTCTACACATTTTTCTCCCCACTCTCTGGCTTCTTGTTTGAGGCAATAAGCCCTGGGTTTCTGTGCTTATATTTTCTAGGTTATAGGAAATTAGAGAAGAGGGGAAATCCTAATGAATGTAGATCTAACTTTCTTAAGGTTTCATTTCCAAAATTTTCCTTAATTTTAAGAGCATATAACAGTTTCCTTAGAATACAAGAAATTCTTTTTCAGCACCTAGAATAGAAATTAACATATGGTAGGAAATTAGTAAATGATATTTGTCATATTGATTGATTTTCCAAAAGGTTCTAGATTTCCTCTTTGTGGAACCTCCAGAGATTCAGTGATCCTTCCATTCCTTATCTTTATCATATTTTTCCAGCTTTCAGCTTATTTCACTTATTTTACTCTTGTATCTCCAGGATATAGGTTATAGAATCCTTGCTTTTCTTTCTCTCTGAAATGTTTATTCCTTTATCTGAAGGAAATCTTTAATCGCTCTATAGAGTAGTCTCCCAATTCCCTGAAACTGAGACTTTCCTGACTTCAATTTTCTACAAATGTTTGCTTGCATTTTTTTTATTTCTCCAAATTCCATTATATTTATAAATACTTTTTATGAGGAAGTGGGAGGCAAACTTATTTATGTAAGGACTTGTTAGGGAATATGCATTTCTATATCAGTTCCTTTGTTCAGTTCGATTATATTCAATTCTAATCAACTGCTAGGCTCTAGGCAAACAACTAGCTACATAAAGAAACTAATGAATTAATTCTCTCCTCAAGGAGTTCACATTTATTAAATTTGAAGAAGTTTATAAATGGTTATTTGTTTATTTTAGTTTCACTTGATTTTTCAATATAAAAGAATTTGTTTTCTCCTCCTCTCACCCACCCCTTAATTTAAGAGTAAAAAATCAAAATGGTTGTAACAAGTATTCACAGTCAAACATAATAAATTTCCTCATTGACCCTGTCGAAATATGTATTCCTCATTCTATACCTTTAATCCATCATCTCTTTGTCAGGAGGTAGGTAGCATGCTTCTTTATTAGTCCTTTGGAAGCATGGTTAATCATGGCATCGATTAGAATCCTTAAATCTATTAATTTTTGTCCCCCCATGTTGTTATTGTATATCATATTCTTCTTTTTCTGATTATTTCACTCTGCATTAATTGATACAAATCTTCCATGGTTCCTCTGAAACCATCGCTTCGGTCATTTTATGGCATCATTTAAGTTTTGAAGAAAGGAAGGATTTTTCTGAGGGCCTGTTTGACCTCTTTGTTTCTCAGAGTATAGATCAGAGGATTCAAGGTGGGGCTCAACATGGTGTATAGCACACCAGCCAGTTTACTCTTTTCTGCATTGTAGCTTGAGACTGGGCTTATGTAGGCATAGAACACAGCAGTATAATACATGGACACCACAATAAGATGAGAAGAGCAGGTGGAGAAGGCTTTCTTCTTTCCTTCTGTTGTCCTTATTTTCAGAATGCTGGAGATGATTAAAGTGTAAGAAACTAATGTCAGCACAAAGTTCAGTATCCCATAGAAGGCATCTGCCAGGACTATCATGATTGTATTCACATATGTAGGACTGCAAGAGAGCAGCAAGAGAGGGGGAACCTCACAAAAGAAATGAGTAATGACATTAGGTCCACAGAAAGACAACCGAATCATCAAACCTGTATGTATTGCAGTATTGAAGGCACAGAGGCTCCACACTCCAGATGCCAAAAGACTACAGAGTGTCTTACTCATCATAGTGCCATAATGTAGGGGATGGCAGATGGCCACATAACGGTCATAAGCCATGACAGTGAGCAGAAGCAACTCAGATGATGCAGACCAAGTGAGAAAGTAGAGTTGGGCCATGCAGCCTCCATAGGAGATGATATTCTTTTCTGAGAGCAACCCTACCAGCACTTTGGGAAGAATAGAGGAGGTGCAAATGATATCCATTGTAGCCAAATTAAATAGGAAAAAGTACATGGGACTGTGGAGGCTTGAGTTGAATATGATGGCTATGATGATCAGGGCATTGCCAGTGAGGGCTACCATATACAAGGAGAGGAAACAAATGAATAAAGGGATCCGGAGTTCAGGATGTTCAGAGAATCCTTGGAGGATGAAATGGACTGTATGCGTGTCATTAATCCAAGCCATCTGTGTGGGAGAGCTTTCTGAATGAGCCACAAGATCCTTGATCACTAAGTGTCTTCATGAACTACATAATAAAAATAATAATGATCATGATGATGAAGATAAAGACATAATATTTATATAACGCTAATATATCGTTGTGCTCACAATTATCATCTCATTTGGTCCTCACAACAATCTTGGGAAGTAGGCACTCTCACTCTCCTTATTTTATGTGTGAGGAAACTGAGACAAACAACAAATTGCCTGGGGTAACACAGATGGTATGTTTCTGAACCTGGAAATGAACTCAGATATTCATGAATCTAGGTCTGGCAGTATCCATTGGGCAATCTAATTGTCTCTGTACTATGAATATTTGGCATTTGAACTTGAAAAAGACACTAAAGATATTGATTTAGGACTAAACCAAATTTTCTTTTATATGTACCATTTTTAGGAACACTATAAAATTAGCATTTTCTAGAAATTGTAGTTGTGCTTATCTTGCTCTAGAATACCTCTAACTTCATAATGTCATGCTGAATTTTAATGTGATTTTCAGACATGCTGAGTGACACTGCTATCCTTTGAAAGACTGCATGATGGAATATTAGGCTTAAATATAGGAAAATCTACTCTCAAATCCCATTTCAGATACTTATCATCATCGTGAGCTAGGATTAGATCCTTAACATTGTTGAGCCTGAGTCTTTACAGCTCTAAAATGGGGATAATAATTATATAAGGTTATTTTGGTGTATGAAAAGTATTTTGTAAATCTTAAAATAGACTATAAATGTGAACTATCATTATCATAATATCAGAATCTCTAAGATTTTTCAGCTTCTTTTGCATTCTCCTTTTCATTCTTGCTCTGCATACTAACATATTTCCTTTTGTTCTTGGCTGCTTTCTCACTAAATAAGAAATGGAGGAGCATTTGTCCAATGACAGTTTTGTGGCATTGCACAGCCCTGGCAGTAATATATACCTATCTTTTCCTTCCCTTTCTCCCCACCACCCATACAACTTGTCCTCTGTTTGGCAGAAATATAATTCTCTAATTCTGAAGAGCACTTACAGGTCTGTGGACTATTACTAAGTCTTTCCATTTCATGTTTTTGAGAATAACTTTTAATTACATACTGTTCATACCTCTTTGATTTCTCTATTCGAGACTTAATTTACATTTATTTTGAGCAAAATATCATGTTTGGCATGGGAGGTACAAAGGCAGAATGAAATACTGTCACTGCCTTCATGATGTTCATTATCTAATGGAGAAAGTAGCATTCCAAAAGTTATTATATTTTGTGAAAATTCATAACTGCTTTATGTTTGGGTCTTTCTATTCTTAATGAGAGTAAGGACTTGCCCCTCTAAAGCAATAGGCATCTTAAGGAAAATTAGTAATAAGGAAATAAATATTTGTTTTTCTCTAGTGGAGAAATCATGTAAGACTAAACAGAGTATATTTTCTCTTTTGTCTTTTTTTAAAAAAACTTATTCATGATAACTTCTCTATAATTTAAATAACCATATGTAAAAAGGAAAAAAAGTTCAAATCTAAAAGAAAAGAATTTTAACCTATACTCATGATTTTCCTGTTTGACCCTCTAAATTGGTATTTTATCCATCTGAATTTATAATGACCAACGTATTCCTTTTAGTTCTTACATATATACATGGAAAAGAATATCAGCATATTACTGTTTTAAAACGTTTTAAAGTATCATTGTATTTTACAATGTTATTTATATAGAGCTTTAAAGTTCATAAAGGTCTTTACATAAATTATCTTATTTAAGTCTCACAACTTATGTGCTACCTGTTACTACCATATATATTGTCCTTATTTCTGTTCTCCAGATAACTACATATACGAAGCAAGAAATAATTTCCAGTTTTAAGAATTTAAAATTCTGAGTCTATGATTATATATATATATATATATATATATATATATATATATATATATACACATACACATGTTGGTTTGAACAAATTGATTAGTTTGATGAATTTCCATTTGAGTATTTGCCAAAATTTTTTATTTTCTATTTAAATGAAAATACTTGAGCCAATTATTAATAAACAATTCTCAGTAACATGAACTTTTTAAAGGACTTTCTAATCAGTGTTTATTTTCATGATAGTTTCAAGCTAATTTTGATTACATTGCCATTATATATGCCTATCACATCTATATAACAAATTATCTATTATATATATATATGTCTATATCACATCCATATCACAATATTTTTGTCCTATTTGAAAACCTTCAGTGCTACTGCTTGAGAAGAAAATAAATATCTTTAATTAGCCTGGTGTTTATGATTTTCACCACCCGAGCTCTCACCTTTCCAAACTTATTTAATAACCTTTTTTAGCCTCACTTTTCTTTTTACTAAAGGTCTTTCCCTAAAGCTCCATGATCTATGGTCAGGAATGTTGAACATGGCACTTTTTAATCAGATACTAGTCAACTATCAGGTAGTCAGATAACATAGTGGATTGAGTTCTTGGCCTGATGTCTGGAAGATTCATCTTCCTTAGTTCAAATCTGGTCTCAGACACTTTTCAATTTGTGAGATCCTGGACAAGTCACCTAACCCTGTTTTGCTTCACTTCTTCTATAAAATGAACTCCAGAAGTAAATAGCTAACCTCCTCAGTTCATTTGCCAATAAAACCCCAAAGGAGTTATGAAGAGTCAAACATGACTGAAATGATGAAACAACAAAAAGTCAACTATTAATCAATAAGCAAGAATTTATAATCATCTACTATGTGCTAAACACTGTGTTAGCTGTTCTGAGGTAGCCTCTGAAGTCCCTTCCAGTTCTTAGATTTTTATGACCTAAAAAAAAATCATCTTCTAAATAGCTTATAAAAAGAATGGGCATGGAAAAATTTGAATAATGAAGCCATTCATGGGGATATTGTCAACTATGAGAGAAGGTTTGAACAGTAATATTGTGTAGACCATAGAACCTCTGGATGACAAGTAAATTATCAAATTCAGTACCTTTACCAATTGTCCTTCATAACAATTAATGATTATATTCATGCAACCAATGACTTACTCATTGTCATACTGGAATTAAGTGTCAGAGGAAGAATATAAATCCAAGTCCTTTTCCTCCAGAGCCAATATGCCTTTCATTACACTACAGTATCTTTAAAAATATCCAAACAGGGAAAACTAAAAAATCCTTTAAAAAGAAATTAAATAAACCACCAATGTGATTTCATATAAGGAAGAAAGAATCAAGGGACTGAACACTGAAAGCACAAGATAAACCATATAGTTTATAAAACATTTCAAGGAAAGTCTAAAAGTCCTTATTATTTCAATGTGATGGTATAATTCTGCTCCCCATTAAAACAAGATAAGGAGGAAACTACAGGACAAAGAAATATTTTCCCCCAAATAAACACAAAATAAAAGCAAATAAAATGCTTTAATTTTTCATTATATGCAAATCAAATTTATAAGAAAGAATAAGATTAGAGAAATCAAATCATTTTGTCATCCAAGAAAAACCATAAATATACATAACATTTGAATGAAATATATAAATTATTAATGGCCACAAAGAGTCATATTCTTAACATCTTAGTATTAAAAATTAAAACAACTTTGTGATACTATAGTATGTGCAATGAATTGATAAAGATACTAAAATTGATAAATTCCAAATCTGTAGCTCTATGAATAGAGAGATACTCTATTATCCCTCTGTTGAACCTTTGCATTGGTGCAATCCTTTTGCACAGCAATCTGGAAATATTGAATAATATTCGTAATACTCTTCATTTCTATTGTCTTAGTTTCTATTAGGGTCATATCCTACAGATAAAATTAGAAATGAATGTTAGAGGAAGGGAGGACCACTCTGTATAGAAATTATTATATGAGCCTTATTCACAATAGCCAAAAAAAGTGGGAATAAGAAACCATGAGATCATAAGAGATAACAAATCAAACACATTATATATCTTAAGATACTCTACAAATGATGTCATATAACTTCTATATGTCCAGTGTTTTGGAAATGCTTGACGAAACTGGGACAAATAAATGCAATAAAATAATTTTAATATGAGAAATACGAAAATGAATTATATAAAGAAATCTGGTAGGATTTATATGAAATAAAACTTGTCTCTCTGTCTCTCTCTTTCTCAGTCTCTGTTTCTCTCTTCCTCTCTATCTCTGTCTCACTTTCCTTTTCTGCTGATAGTTCTAAAGGTAAGAATTAAATGTATAAAACATGGGTAGACTGAACCTCTTCCCACATAGATTGATTCAACTTCTTACATTGGGAGTCACATAATCTCTTTTTTTCCCCTTATACTGTATTCCACCCCAAACACAATCAATCAAACCATTATTTCCTGATCTAGAAGAAATCAGTCAAGTGTCTCTGGTCTGATGAGCATGTTACACAATTACACACTTGTGGGACAATGTGGAATGGATATGGATAGATAGCTTTGTTATTCTGCTCATATCAGTTGACCTTTCAGGTCTCTATGTTATTCTAAGACTATAGAGATTATACAGTAGCAAATCTGTATGTGTAGTCTTAGTCTTTGTCTATCTCTATATATCATCTTTCTCTGACTCTATTTCACTGTTTCTCTCTCTCTCCCTCCTTTGTCCATTTTCCTCCATCTCATCATCTTTCTCCATCTCCTTCCTCTTGTCTCATTGTCTCTTCTTCTCCCTCTTCTTCCCTCCCTTTCTAACTCTTCTCATGGCTTCTTTCCTTCCCCTTCTTCCTTTTTTATCTCAAATATATACATATATATATATATATATATATACATAGAATTCCTTCATACATATATTATGTATATATTAATATATTTATACACACATTATATATAATGTGTTTATATACTAAATACAATATTAATGTAATAGAACAATTTTTTGTTATGAAAAATCTTTCTTAAATCACCTTTCTTTAAGCTCAATTACAGATATGAATTGCACTTATAATTATGATGTAAATACAAGGAAGCTTATCAAAACATGATTGCAAGTATGGAAGAAAGGAAGCCATTAATGAACCAATTGATCTGGAAGTGCTTATCCAGGGAATAATTAGTTTAAAGAAGAATTACCAATTTATTGTGATAACATGGAAAAGTTTAAATAGCCTTAGATCAACCTGATTAAGAAATACATAGACTAACATTCTTTCTCCTGGAAGGAGCACAGAAACTCTTCTGCCTCTTGGCCAGCTATTTTATCTTTAGAAAATAATATATATCTTTCTCCCTAGAGATATGTAGGGAATTGACATGAATTCTTTCCACCAATAGATTGTTATGGTACTAGTGAAAAAGGACATTTTAAAATTGCAATTGATTTTTTTGAAAGATACTATCTAAAATCAATGTCAAGATTTTTAGCACAAATTAATTAATCCCTTTACTCTATAATTCAATGTATTTCCCCAAAACTTTTTATCAGAACTGACAAATACAATGTAAGCATGATATATTTCAAATTTTATTTCTTAAGATTGATAATGTATAATGACATTACAAATCAGAGTACTCAATAAATATGTAATGAATAAAGCTGCTTTCCATATTTTTTTCAAATTGATCAGTCACTAGCATTTATTAAACACCTACTATGTACTAGTCACTCTGCTTAAATACTTGGAGAATAGCAAAAAGCCCCTGCTCACAAAGTTCCCAGTCTGAGGAGACAACACACAAAGACCTATGTAAGAACCAGTTAGAAACAGTAAAAACTGGAGGTTTCAGAGTGAAGGCATTAAGATTTAATAGGTCTGGAAAGGCTTTTACAAGAAGGTTTTTATCTGAGAACTGAATCTCTAGAGCTGTGGGAAGCTAGGAGATGGAGAGAAGGATAGTGAGGGTTTAAAGTATGGAGGTCAGTCCATGAAAATATTTATTTTAAATCAATTAAAAATCATCCTTTCTTGTATCATCATTCCCACTGCAGATGCTATGTTCTGAAATCTGTTTTGGAAAGGAATTTCCCTAGAGAGTTTATTTTGAACATCGTTAGAGAAAGAAATTAATTTTTATGTGTCAATAATTCATGTCAACTACTTATCATTAAAACATCTTTGTGTCATTATTTATTTATATTAAAACCTGTTAGTAAATAGATCTACCCCACAATGGTATGGACTGCCCAGGAGCTAGTGAGTTTTTCATTACTGGAGATCTTCAACTGGAAGGTGGATGATCAGAATCTTTCAGAAATGATACAGAAAGTTTTCCTGATTCACCTGTGATGGAATTGGGTGACCTCTGGTGATCTTTTCCCTAACTTTGGCAATTCTGTAATTCAATGACAATGATAAATGCTTACCTTTGTCTTTAAGGAATTTGCGGTTCTTCCACAGATGACTTCTGATTAATCTATAAACCTATGTTTTATTGTCATGAGAAGGATATTATTATTTTGAGCTATTTCAGAAATAGGAAGTAGGATCAGAATATTTGGTGACTTACCATTAAATCTTCAGAGTCGGAAAGGAGTTTATACCAGTCTAACAATTTTATGGATGAAGAAAGTGAGGTCCAAGGAGAGTTCTGATGATAGGATTACATGCTAATTATTCAGAGGACTAATATTAGATCTGAGGTTTTCTGATACACAAGCTAGAACTTTTCTTTCATTGTCCATTTCTTTCATAGAAATCGAACCCGGGGCATCAGCAGCTCAGGAAATAAGAAAATAGCCCCCAAAATTGTGATTTGCCAACTTTTTGTTGACATTGAAGTCTGAAATGAAAACCCCAAATTCAAAATTCTCTTGAGTTTTCCTGTTTAGGTCTATTATTTGCATTTAAACTTGGCTATTTTGCTTTCATTTCCATATGGCTCCTAAATCAATTTAAATCAGTTTACAGTGGTCAAACTGGTAGAATTAAATGCTCTCTGACACATAAAAATTGATTTATTAAATTTCAGAAATTAAATGTGCTGGGATGGTAAATCACATATACTCCCCAAGAATGAATCTAGACAGATAAACTCACATGCACCTCTGAATAAGTCTTCTCCATATTTCTGGATTGTTGAGAACCTTTCTTAATAACCATCAACGTAGATATAGTTCTAAGTAAATTTCAGTGTCATGTCATCTCTACTTTGAGAATAGTCCAAATAGGACATATATGATATTGCCAACTCATATTTAAGCATTTTTTCCCCCTGAATCTGTGGTTCATCTGTGACAGATTTCTCCACCCTCAGTGAAGACACTTGGGAGAACTGTCCAATATTTCTTCCTCTAAGTGGGCCCTAAAGGAGTAATTAAAGGAAGCAGAATTTGTGCTGGGCCATATGCCATAAACTTGGCACTCCTGAAAGTCTTATGTGCCAAATCTCCCTAAATGACCCTTGAGAAAGAGAGATGCACAGACCTCTTTGCCTGTTTTCATCTGCTTTTGTCTCACCATTGTTAGAGTTGTCTAATTGTCATTCCAAAGTCCTAGACAATTTATTTTGTGTTTTCAGAGTTGCTGTTTAGTACATAAATTCACATTATCATCCCTTATTTTCCTATGTAAAATCTATAATACAGTCAGTCCAATTTACTTATGGTTTTCCAAACACATTGTGGTCATTCACACCTCTATGTCATTGGTATGGGTTGTATATTGTGTCCTTTGTTTGTAGTTGTTGTAATGTTCCCTTGTGGTTGCTCACCCATCTACTGAAATTCAAGGTCATACTCACACTTCTGCCTTCTCCTTCAAGCTTCACTTGACTGTATACTAACACGTAAGCAGAAATTTATGAACAATAAACAGGGTTTAGAATTGAATGATGGATCATAGATGGATTATATTTTTAAAATTGTATAAGACTAATAATGCCTAATCTCTTCCTGAAAAAAAATGATTCTAGCAAGCATATTCATCCAGTGGTACTATGCATATGGAAGTTACATTGTACAATTCACTTTCAGAGAAACTAAAATGGAGAGATCTACCAATGACATAATGGACATGCAAGCAAAAGGTGGAGGGAATGATATGGAAAAATAGAACATCAAAGAAAGTGGTCTACCAAGTTTTGATTCAAGTAATAAAAAGTGATTAAAAAGTGATTATTTATTGAATTGGAAGTCACATAAATATCAATCTATAGAAAGCTCCATGACATTTTTATTGAACACAGGCAGGATTTGAAGAACATGAAAAGAAGTTGTATAGAATTTGGTGTGATCCTGTTGTGATTTTCATCATTGACAACAGTTCCATACTAATAAGCTGACAGAGTTGTTGAAGTATTAAAAATCCAAATTATGGAAAACTTCGGTCTATCCTGAGGTCTTAAATCTGTTTATTGACACTGGGAAGTTTTCCTTTGGAAAGTATTTATTCATCCATCTAGCCATGCATTCATCCATTCATCCATCCATCCATCCATTCATCAATCCAATCATCTTTTAGTACCTTAAAAACTACAAGAATTATGACATCAATACCAGCCTCTTGATTTTGAATATAAGATAATTTAAGATCAAAACTGTTAAGTGACTTTGCAAAAAATCATACATATAGTAAGCAATTGCATTGAGATTTGTATCTAGGTATTTCACCTCCCAATATAGGAATGTTTAATTCAGTACATTTACATCCAAGGCTATAATTATTGAATCTGATGCATCATGAGTAGTTTGATGAATAAAACAAAAACACTGTGATATGGTAAATCTGGAGACAGAGGAATGATGTTTAATCCCAGTTTTCTCCTATAACCTGGTAAATTCCTTAAGTCATTTGTGAAGTGACTTAAACCTGTCCAGCTTCATTTCCTTCCTGAACATGTTTCTGGCTCTGTGGGCTTCAGATCCATGATTCCTTCTGCAGCTGCATATGGCTTTTGTGACTCTTCTGGGTCTTCCTTCTTTCCTTGAAGTTTCCTCACTATGGAATATCCCTTTGAATGTCCATCCTCTTTTCTCATTGATGAATTCTTCCTGGAGATTCTATTTTGTGAAGGGATCTAGATTGTCTTGTTTTCATTCCCCTCCCAACCCTGTTCCTGATTTTTCTGAACTTCATCCATCCTTCCAATACCCCTGAGTTCAAGCTTTCCAACTCTCTTTTGTTAACTGTCTTCCCTGATTTTATTGTAAACTCCCTGAGGTCAGGTTTGTCTTTCTGGTTTATATTTGCAATCCCAACATTCAGTACAATGTCATCATTTTAAAGGTGTAGTCATCTAGATTTCAGAGCTGGAAGTCTATTCTCTTGGTAGCCTTTCCTCTGGTTGGTTAGAGAGTTTCCACACCTTCCTCTTCCTTAAGGCCTCCATGAATGAACTCAGTGAGTCCTTCCAGGACAAGGTCAGAAAGAACTTTGTGTGAGTCTTATTGATGCTACCAGCCTGACCTCAGAAGAGATAGATCAGAAGAGTAACAGGGTCTCCCAGGAGGCCAAGGCTGAAGACCCTGAGCTCCACAGTCTGGAAAAAAAAACATATTTAACAATGACTAGAATGAAGGACTTATCATTACTTCCACCAGAAGCCAAGAAGATAAAGATAGAAGAGGTAAGCACAAAGTAGATGAAGATGAAATCAGAAGATGGTTTCCTCCTCTTCTGAAGAAGAACTAAACTTGTAGGAAATGTACCACTGATCAGCATTTTCGAAGGCCACTATTAAATAATTTATCCAGGCTTTTACTGGAGCCTCATTATCTCACAGTGACACCATCGTTATATCAGACATATCCTAGTATTCATTGAGGAAGTAGTAAAAAAAACTTTGGATGCATGTGAGAAGTGGGGAAAGCTGTCACCATTACTGTCCAAGCACATGCAAAAAGCTATTTGAAGGCTTAAGACAAGGGGCCAGATCCCTAATTACAAGCACCGAAAAGTCCTATTTCACCAGATCTACCAAGATTTCCAAGCTGTATTACTGAATGTGGAAGGAATAACTCCCATATTTCCTCCCACTGAGGTGTTGTGGACCATTGCTCAAATATCCCAGTCCACTAAGCACACCTACCCCTGCCCCCAATCTTCAAGTTCAAAGTTAACTGAGAAACCAAGTGATTTTTATATTTGACTCCTATTGATCTAAATTCATTAGTTCAAGTGGTGAAAGTCAACCACTGTATCTTGGGACTTTGTCAGTCTGACTTTTGTCTTTTTATTAGAGGATGATTTTTCTAGGAGAGAGTAAAGCTGATGACTTTTGTACAGTCCTACCGCACTCAAACTTAATTCATTGATAAGTCAAGATATCATCCTTTTGATCCTTGATCGTCTTCAAGAATGAAGGATAAACAAGTAAACAGGAATTGTATATGCGATCTCCACAAAGAGAAAAGGACTTCCAGAGCAGGTGATGTGAGTTAAACTGTCACAGATATTCCTTATTCACATACCTCACTATTATTCTGGTCTAAATTTAAGCCTATTCCCCTCAAAATTGTGTGCATTTTTGGGAAGGAGTGAACTAGGTTCTAGGAGGAGGTTTTGTTTTAATTGTCTACCATATTATTTGCTAGTGATAAGATCATCCTGACAAACAGAAGAGAAATTGGGAAATTCTACTATTTCTTTTCTCCTCCCACCCCTCTCACCTCCCACTACTCCTCTCTCTTCCTCTTCCTCCCATTCCTCTGCTTCCTCCTCTTTCTCCTTTCTCTTTTTCTCACCCTTCTCCTGTCTCCTGTTTTTTTCCCTTCTCCTTCCCTCTTTTTTTCTTCTTCCTTGTCCTCCCTCTCCCTATCTTTCTCTTTCCCCTCTACTGACCTCAGAGCAACTTTTCACATGCAGAAATGACAAGAGAACAGGAAACTTCACAAATCCCTGTTATCAATCTAAAAGTTTTAGTCAATGTAAAAACTATAATTGTGTCTCATGTTTTTTTATTTCTTTAAAATCATTCAAAATAGAGAACATATAAATAACAAAAATATTTGTGTTTTTAATAATTACTAAGATATAGTCACACTTGAGAATGTGAGGAGAAAGCAGACCAATGAATTGATTTTTAATTTTGCAGATAGAAGAAAAGAGTAAGGTAACAAGTTAAGATAAGGTTACAAGACTGGAAGGATGGTGATTTGTTATGTTCCTGTTAGACTAGCTACTCAGGAAGTGTTAGGTTCCTGCCGACTAGCTTATCCTTACCCAGGCGAATGTTGAAGGGGCGGGAGACAAGGACGGAAAGTTCTCCAAGATCTCCAAGGTCTACATTTACTTACCAGAATACAAGTGCTTAAATATCCTCCCCAGTCCCTGATCCATTCCCACTCCCATGGCACTCAGTAAAATAGCATTCTGGTGCTCAAGGACACCAGGTGATGAAGGTTTACAATACTATTACACACAACAGTTTCAAACAGCATTTCCTCAAGAGAATTAGGGATTGGGGTAGGTAGGTGAGGCAGTCAAAAGAACAGTGGCCCTGAAGTCAGGAGGACCTGAGTTCAAATCTGACCTTAGACACTTAATAATTACTTCACTGTTTGACCTTGGGCAAGTCACAACCCCATTACCTTGCAAAAACAACAAAAAAGAGAGAGAAATAGAGAAATTCAAGAGAATAAAGTGATCAACAGCAACAAAAGTTGCAAAGATACCAAGAAGATTGAGAATGGAGAATAGGTTATTAGAGAACCCATGTAGAAAGAATTTAATTTCATTTATTTAAAAAATGTTGCTCTCTTTTACATTCTTTATTATTAAAAAGGGAAGAATCAGTGCTTAGAGAACTCTTCTAGTTAGAATCCATGTGTCCTGTTTTATGATCTTAATTAACACAAAAGGAATCTGATGTTCATATGTCACAGGCTGGCATATGTTCTTCTCATATTATGTACTTTGGCATTAAAATTTGTCAGTCTAATTACTAGTGATTAGCCTGGCCTTAGTGACCAAAAGTACCTGGCCTCAGAAATTTGTTTAGCTCTTCCATCTTTTTGGCAAAAAGGAGCTGGAGAAGTACAAGATCTCTCTGGTTTTCAGCAACTTAGCAATCTTCTACAAACTTTGTTCTGTTCCTTTTTCTGACTAAGCCATCTTAGTCTGAGGAAGTAGGAATTAATGGGTATTTACTACACCAGAATCCCATTGAGATTCAACCTGTTAGATCTTCTGGTTGGTACTGTTATCAGAGGATCTGAATTCAGAGATTGAGGAAACACTAAGATGACCAAATCTTTAATATATTAGTGAAAACTCAATTTTATTAATGTCACAGAAAAAAAAAAAAAACTAAATGGGAGAGCTTAACTTTCAATGGCAGGGAAGGCCCAGCAAGATCATAATGAAATAGCTGACTCTACCAGAAGCATTATGAGCTCAATCCTTGTGGAAGTTTCACCAAACTTGAAACAAAGTTTGCATGACAACTTATTGTAAGGGAATTTAAAAAAAAAACAATCAATGTGATATATTGACTCTGAAATTCCTTAGAATTCTAAAATAATCTGTTTCTCTAATAGAAGCCCAAGATCTTGAATTCAATGCTTGCTCTACTGGTTATACAACTTTAGGCAATTCACTTAACCTCTATGGATGACCTCAGCAGTAAAGTGATAGGGTAGAGAAGATAACTCTTAATGGTCCGTTCCATGTTAAATCCATGATCCAAAGTATCACTGACTCAATGAGTTGGAAGGACAGTGATCTTCTCCAATATTAATGTAATTGACAGGGAGATATTTTATTCTTTGATGGAAACTAAGTTACTTTTAAAGTAATGATGTGGAAAGACTAATGTTCCAACAGTCTGGGGTTTTATGGGAATATGTGGAAAATAGAATGGATATTCTAAAGGCATAAGGAAATGGACTGAATTTTGGTGGTAGTATTTAGACTTGAATTTGAAAGGAACAAATGTGTATTTTTGGAATGGGGTTATGCATTTGAATGATAGCACAGCTTGTGCTTCAGGCAGAATTATAGGATAGCTAGAATTGAGGACACATTGGAGAGATTTTGCTATGGCAATTGATGATCAAAGATTTATCAGTAGTCTTTCCAAGAGCTGATAGAAAATTTAGAGCCTCGGGATTGAGTGTCCTGAACTCCATAAGGTTGCCACTTTGGATGTGTCATGATGCCTTGATGGAAAGCATGGCATTAATTCTCTTTTCCTAGGCTTTTCAACACCAGATAAAGCATGAATAAAGGATTGCTGAATGAATACATAGTTACCATTCAAAAATAACTCCAGCTAAGGGCCTTGTGCTCAGCAGAGAAAACAGATATTGAATCTGTACTCTATGATTCTGGTTCCTAATATTCAGTAAGGTTTCTTTTTTTTTTACTTTTTTTAATCTTAATTAATTAATTTTACAATTATATGTAAATATTTTTTCATCATTTTTGTAGTTTTTATTGCTTTTATCCTATCCTTCCCCCTTCCTAAGATGGCAATTAATATGATATCATTTATACAAGCACAATCATTTTACATATATTTCCATATTAGTCATGCTATGAAGGAAGAATAAGAACAAAAGGGAAAAACCATGAGATATAAAAAAACAAAAAGCAAATTTTAAATAGTGAACATAGCTGATTTTATCTGCATTCAGACTCCACAGTTGTTTCTCTGGGGGTGGATGACATTTTCCATCATAAGTCTTTTAGAAATGTCTTTGATCACTTCATTGCTGAGAGGAGTTAAGTCTATCATGGTAGTTCATTATACAGTGTTTCTATTAATTTGTACCCTGGTTCTGCACTCTTCATTGAGTATCATTTAGTGCAAGTGCTTCCAGGTTTTTCTAAACTCTGCCTGATCTCCATTTCTTAGAAAACAATAATATTTCATAAGGTTTCTTTTCAAAATGTTCTTCCCGATTGAAGGAACTTGAGAAACATTCTTCCTTACAACACTTATCTCTTTTTACAAAAAGAAGTCTGGCATTATGATAAAATGGCATTTTACAGTTTAAAAAGTCCTAGGATTAGTCCTTGCCATACATGAGAAAGTAGCTCTTATATACAATACCTCAAAAATGATCAATCAACTTTTCTTGAAGACCTTCAGTGTGGGAATCCACAGTTTTCCAAGGCAGTATATTATCCTCTTTTTGGTAAATTTTCTGTTAGCATCTTTTTCCCTTAAAAAAAACACCTAAACTTGCTTCTTTTGAAACATTTTGCACAATGCCCCTTATGGGTCCTTTTAGGTCAGAGAGGTTAAATCTAATTTTTCACAGACAGGAGAGAGAGATGATCACTATATGAATCCTGAACTGTCTCTATTTTCAGGATATATCTCTCTCCTTACTTCAATGAAACTCTATAAGGCATAGATTTAGATTTTTATTCTCCCTGGCATCTTACTGTGGAAGTTCTTTTGAAATGTCTATCCTAAACTATTACTTTCTCTCTTCCTTCTAATGATCTCATTTGTATAATGCAAAACAGCAAGAGTGGGTAATAATCATTTTCTTAGAAAACTATTGGAGGTTTTTCTGCTTTGTGTTGGTCACAGCTACAGACCTGTAGGGACAGTTTTTTGTTATCAGTTTTAAAACTAGTCAATTGATTACCCCTTAGTAAGGAGACACCAGAAGCCACTACCCCTTTCTGATTCTTTCTAAATAATCTTTCTTGCCAGATTCTGTGTTTTTCCTTTATCATTTCATGAAGGGAAAGTAGATCTTTCTTCTTCAGAGAAGTTTTCTCATCACTCCTCAAGAAGATCTAAATTTTTATCTTTATGTGTTTAGTTAATCTTTTTTATCCTTTTGTGTTTCATTTTTCTTCCTTTGAGCATAGTGACAAAGATCCATTTTCTTTATATCCCTTCTATACATTTTTTTTCTCAAACTGCTTCATATATATCAATAACATATCCCTCAAGAGAGCCTTCTACTTTGCCTTCTTTCTATCACTTTCCTCTAAACAGATTTTCCTTCCATCTGCATACTCTGATTATTTTTCCTTATGTTTTTATTTTTTTAAGTTCTGGTTATTTTCTTTCAAGGATTACTCCATTCCCTCTGTTGACCTAGAGGGCAGAATTCCATGCTTCCATAGTGTGGTCTTTCCTTTTTCTTATTTCCCACAATAGTGTGCTTATTCTTCTCTATTCTCCACCTCTAAATATCATTTTTATATAGCTAAACATATTTGTCAGAAATGATAAGAGGCAGAAATTTATATATTACATATATAGAAAAGTCAATTGTCAAATATCTATTTTTCCAAGTTCTATAGCAATTAATTTTTATAGAAAGTAAAAAGTTTTCTGAGGGCCTGTTTAACCTCCTTGTTCCTCAGAGTATAGATCAGGGGATTCAAGGTGGGGCTCAGTACAGAATAGAGAACACCAGCCAATTTACTCCTCTCTGGGTTATAACTTGCAACTGGGCTAATGTAAGCATAGAACACAGCAGTATAATACATGGATGCCACAATGAGATGGGAAGAGCAGGTAGAGAAGGCTTTCTTCTTGCCCTCTGCTGACCTGATTTTAAGAATGCTAGAGATAATAAAACCATAGGACACCAATGTCAGTAGGAAATTAAATACTCCATAAAAGGCATCTGCCAAGACGGTCATGACACTGTTTATGTAGGTGGAGGTACAAGAAAGCAACAAGAGAGGGGGAATCTCACAGAAGAAATGAGTAACCACATTGGATCCACAGAAGGACAGTCGCATCATTAGACCAGTATGTATAGAGGAATTGAAGGCACAGATTCCCCACACTCCAGCTGCCAACACACTACAGAGAGTCTTGCTCATCATGGTACTGTAATGTAGGGGGTGGCAGATGGCTACATATCTGTCATAGGCCATTGCTGTGAAAAGGAGTAACTCAGATGATAGGGCCCAAGTGAGGAAGTACAATTGGGCCAAACAGCCCCCATAAGAGATGATGTTCTCCTCTGAGAGCAACCCCTCCAGCACTTTGGGCAGGATAGAGGAGGTACAAATGATGTCCATTATGGCCAAATTGAATAAGAAAAAGTACATGGGGCTATGCAGATTTGTATTAAGCATAATGGCTATGATTATAAGGACATTGCCTGTGAGGGCGACCATGTACAAGAAGAGGAAACTGCTGAATAAGGGGATCCGGAGCTCAGGGTGCTCAGAGAAGCCTTGGAGAATAAACTCAGTCACCTGTGTCTGATTTCTTTTGGCCATTTGGCTGGGAGTTTTCTCTTGATCATACAGGAGACTCTCAGACTGAAGGTAGTTGCATATGCTAAATATAAAAAATAAATTAAAAAAATAAATTAAAGGTTTTGATTAATGACTAATATAGGTTTTCTTAATAAATGATAATTTCAGCAATAACTTTATTTTATCACTAACCTATCTTTGTAATGTGGATATTAAATAGAAACTAATTTCCTTCCATGCTTTCCAGTTATTTTTAAGTCACGTTTGACTCTTCAAAACTATTTTGGATTTTCTTGGCAAAAAACTGGAGTGATTTTCCATTTCTTCCTTTAACTCATGTTACATATAAGGAAACTCTGGCAAACAATGTTAAGTAAAATTTCCAGGGTTAAATAGGTAGAAAGTGTTTGAGGCCATATTTGAACCCAGGAAGATGATGAGTCTTCCTGACTCCATTCCCAGTGCCTTATTCACTGTGCCACCTAGTTGCCTTACTTCATGCTTCTTGTCCCTTGGGAGAATGCATGATTGAGTGGAAGAATGATTGAACTTGGAGTCAACAAAATCTGGCTTCAAATTCTGTCTCAGATTGTTACAATTTAGTCACTCTGGACAAGCCACTTAATTTTACCTCCCTCAACTTCATTTATAAAAATGGCATTTTCCTTATAGGGAAGTTCTAGAGGCCACAGAACTGAATTCATTTCAGTAGCCTGGCATACCTTTAAATATATATTTACTAACACATTTTTCCTTTTGTTCATATACATTTTATAAACAAAACAAGGTTAGAAGGGCAATCAATAGAATCATTGTTTTATAACTTTAGTCATCACTGTGAACTTCCTCCTGGAGCCTCATTTTCTCTCAGTTTAGGCCTGTTTTCAACAGCATGTCTTCTTCTCCTGCAAGTCTAATAAGACAGGTTAAAATGTCATGAGCAAAAATTAATTCTTTCTATTTATTTTTAAAATTCTATTTAGCCTTAAGAAAATATTTCTTCAACATGTCTATTAATAGCCGAGATCAGTTTGGGGAAAAAATTTCAGAGGAGGCAAATTTTATAATTCTTCAGAATTGAAGTGAGAATTTATTCAAGAGGATATAGTATATGCAGACATTAAATTTTCCAGGATGCAGTAATTTCCCTCGGTAATTTCTGTAGCTGCACCTTCAAAACAAAACAAAGTCTTATTTATGGAAGTACAGATTTCAGTATTTTGTTTCACCACTAAATTTTCCTTTTGCTTATTTGAATTTAACAACTAATGATGCTTGAAGGTGGCAGAGGCAAAGGATTCCATGAATCATTTTAAAGTCCATTTCTAAAACCAATGGAAAGGTTAAAAAGAATCAGAGCTACTACAAATTTATAATTAAAGAAGTAGAAATAAGCTAGAGAAATTACACCATAAAAAACAATATTTCACATTAATAGAACTGGAGGCAGAAATAAAAAAAGTTGACTATCACAATGAAAACAGTGGTATCAGAAATAAAGATAGAATCTTCTCAAACCACAATAGAATGGATAATACATATGCTGAAGGAATTTAAGGAAGGAAATAGATTAGCAAATAATATTACAAGATATAGATGTTGGTACAATAGAATATTCTTAAAATGATAAGATTTAATTGTTTTCAAATATCTAGAGGCAGTGTAAATAAGATGATATGTCTGAGTACTAAATATGACTATATTATGAGACAGAACAAAGAAAGTGAGAAAACCCAGACAATAGTTTAAACAGAAATAGAAACTATGACATGAAGTAAATCTTGAAGAAAATTCTAGAAAAGTGTAAGAATCATGAGATATTTCAAAAACTATAATGAAGAAGTCTGTCATTCTATTCTCTATTTTTAAAAAAATGTACAATGAAATTTCTTGAAAACAATGAAAATTAAAACAAATTTGGAAATAAAAGAATTTGCAGAACATCAACAGGGAGGGACCCTAAGTTCATTTCATTTATCAATATCTTAACTCTGTTTCGACATTGCACTAAAAATGTAAAGATCCTATAACAATCAGAGTCTAATATCACAAAACTAAAATTACTAGCTGAATAATAAACGGTAATTGAAAAGCAAAGCTAAATGACATAAGACTTTGGAATATGACATACAGAATCTGAAATGTTGAGAATAAACAAGGGCTTTTAGTCAGGTTCATAAAATACAAATAACAATAATGTTCAGGCTGATATAGTTGAATTAAGAGTATAATTTATAATGATGAGCTGGACTTAAATCCAAGTTTTGTCACAAAATATTTGTCTTATTTTGAGGAAGTCACTAAATCAGTTCTGACTTGATTTTTCTCATTATAAAATGAATAAATAAAATAGATACTCATTTCTGCTTTACATTTATGTTCCATGGAAGAGGAGGGAGGAATGTTCAAGTTCATCTGAAAAATGGCTGGGAATTTCAGTGAATTGTAATGTAAATGCCAGTTAATAACATCATAAAGCAGTAAGAATACTCACTTAAACTTAGGCTGAAGAGTATTCTTTTTATAACTCCATAAGTTATTGAACTACAACAGCTACTCAAAATCATAGCTGTGAAGGACAATTTCTTAAAGCACCTAATTTTGTGGTCCATCTTCATTCCTACGTCTGAACTATCATTGATAGCCAAGTTAAAAGCTACTCCTATTTGGAGCAATTTCTTAATGGATTTCTGATAGTTATTCAAACTTTTCAATATTCAACTCTTGCTTTCACAAAATAATTTTTGGATTTCTGTTAAGCTAATTTCCTCCACTTCTCAGAGTTACTCGGTTTGAAATATAACTTCATAGGATTCCTTCCCTAAAAAACTGAATTTGAAGATCCTTTATTAGAAAGAATCCACCTGCCCTTCGGTCCTTTCCACTATTGAATAGTTCTAATTATTTGGCAATTTTTCTTTTCATGACTTTACTTTCTTAAATCTGCCTCTCTTCAATTTCTAGCCAGTGCTTTTATTTCTTGATCTCTAGCTCCAAATAGAAGAAATGAAACATCTTCAGAGTAATGCAAGATCTAAATGAAAAATAGCATTCCCTCCTAAAGAGCACCTAGTAGTTCTCATTTTTCTACAGTCCTTGCTAAAATACCTCCCCTGGAATTATACACAATATTGTAATGACTATTAGGAATATATTTAGGAATGTATTTAATATTTTAATTGCTTACTGAAGAAAGACTCAAATTAAGTATTCTTCAGGTAAATATATAAAGTCATAAATCACAGAAGACAAAACTTAAACTAAGAATTTTGAAAAATAAAATATTAGGATAAGCTTTTCCATTTCTAATGGGTTATTAGCAGTGGTAAACATTTGTGGACCTAATTATATAGTGACTAAATTTAAACGGATTTAGTTACTAATTTTTAAAAATTGGATAGAATGAAACAAAAGGAACATTTCAATTAAAGAACTTTATTTAAATAAAAGATACAGAAGAATAAAGCTATAGAATGAAAGAAATTAAATTTAATAGACCTCTACAAAGAAGTGACCAGAAAACCACAAAAATGCATTGAAAATTAGGACATATTGATCATTTGCTAGAACATGAAGCTCTTGAGGAAGATGAAATGTATTAGAACTAGGACCCAAGTTATTCTGCCCATAATATAAACTTTCCACGTTGTCTCACTACAGTATTATGTATAATATAATTTTTTCTTTATTTTGTATATTTGAATATACTTTAGCTGGAATTACTAACTATATAATTAAAATAACAAAAATATCTGACAATTCATGCAAAAATTTCACTTTTTAATTTACTACATCAAATCTTTTTTAAAGATGATCATCTTTTTATTATGATTCATCTACAGTTTGAAATCTATGCTAAATAGATGGGGCTAGGTTGTAGATTTTATTCACATAGGGGATTTCAAGTAAAAGAATTTCCTTTACCAATTCAGACTAGCATCTTCTTTGCCCTTCAGGGAATTATGTATCAGAGGCACTTTTTTTAAAACAGAGACTAGCTCTATAGCTACAATTTACAGTTCCAATTTATAATTTCATTATGAATAGGAAATTGCAAATTGGCAAATTATAAACTGACAAAAAATAAATGAAAAATCACTACTGAATATATATAAAAGAACAGGGGTTATGTTTTCCAATTTTGCTTCATTTTAATAATATAAAAGAATTTAAAAATGAAATTTATGCATTTTGACCCCAAGGACACATACACACACACACACACACACACACACACACATATATACATGTATATACATATATTATCTAGCTAAAGATATATAAATATAAATATATATATACACCTATCCAAATAAGGAGTATATATATATATATATATACATATATATATATATATATATATGTGTTATATAAATATATAAGGGGCAACTAGGTGGTGAAGTGGATAAAACACTGGCCTTGGAGTCAGGAGTACCTAATTTCAAATCCTTCCTCAGACACTTAATAATTACCTAGCCATGTGGTCTTGGGCAAGCCACTTAACCCCTCAACCCCATTGCCTTGCAAAAACTAAATATATATATATATATATATATATATATATATATATATATATATATATATATATATATCATATACCTTCCCTAAAAACAGTATTTATGAGCCATTGTAACAGACCATATCAATTTCTAGTTACATATTTTGTCAAATTACAATTGCATTTTTATTAGAAAGGCTGAAAAAACATATAAAAATAGAGCTTTAGTCAAACAAAAACATGCAATGAAAAGGTAGAAGCAAAAGAAGCAATGTTTTGTTTCCCACATTATTTTAGGTAATTTCCTATGAGAATTTTCAACTGTAAAGTTATTTCATGTTCATCTTGTTTCTACCCTCTAGGGGAAGTCCTTTTGGTTTTCTGTTTTTGAGTAGGAAGTGACATTTCATTATACCCCTTTATACACATTTTTTATGCTTTTTATAATATGAGGAAAATTATCCTTGCCAAATTTTCTGAAAATAGAAAGAACTGCTTGTATGTAGTGATATCTCTATAATTAGTGGTCTTTAAATGGAAGCTGAATAGCAGTTGAGAGAAGGAATTGTCTGGGTTCATAGGATCATTGATATATGGATATGGAAATATCCTGGGAAAGCATTTAGATCAACTGCTTCATTTTAAATTTAAGAAAACTGAACCCAAGAAATACAGTGATTAGTGAGGAATTTAATGTCAGATTCCAAATGTCCTGACCTCTCAGGAATAAAATTTCTAACGAAGCACAATAGATTTATACTGTCACATCGCATCCAGGAAAACATGAAGCTAGAAAAAAATTGGCTTTCCCACTATTTCTTTCTGTTAGAATCTGAAATAAACCCCTGTGATATAAATTGGTCTTGGTTTTTTTATTTGACTGCATTTATTGATGAAACATATTTGCAATTCCATAAAATTTAATATAATTTGAAACAAATACTTGAAAGTATTTTACATTAACATTGTGATTATTTAAAATCTTAGCCTCATGCTATTTCTCTATGTTTTTATAATAGGAATCTTGACAGGATAATTCATATTTACCTTTGAATACTATTCTTGAATGTTTCTGAACCTTTGGTATCCCTCCTCAGTTAGTGACAAAAGCATAAATTTCTGTGGAACAAAACAAACGTTATAGGAGCTCTACTCTACTTAGATCCTATAAGCACAGACAGCACAATGAGTACTCTCAACTAATATTTAGACAAATTTCATCTTCAATTTGTAATGGTCTGTGGAAAGATTCTCTATCCTGTGTGGCGGACATTTGGGAAAACTGTCCAATGTTTCATGCTGTAAGTGGTCCCTAAAGGAGTAATTAAATTAAATGTTACCTTTGTTAGGGTCTATGACATTAGCTGTATTCAAGGGAAGACCCATATTTGCTCCTTAGTTAGCCTTGAGTAGGAGTAGTACAAGGGAATTTTCAGCTAATTAATAATTTCTAAGAGATATCAGACAGCTTTACCAATGTTTCCTTGAATGTGAAATATAATAAAAGCTTATTTTTGTATCTTTAGTTTCTCATATGTATTTTGTCTCCTTTTATGTCCCATGCTCTCACCAAATTAGATTGTTCATGATCCTCCCCAAAGCTATGTGGTTTTATACTTGATAGCATGTCATTACCTGGCATCACTTCAAGGAATACTGTGACCATTGGAGTTTAAGTAGATCATATAGGTCTGGTTCATGTTGGAAAAAATCTGCTGTCTTTGATTTTCTGTTCAATTTCAGCCCGATCCTAAATCACCCCAAACTGTGGAATTGGCATCATGGACACATATGGTTGACCAGTAGCTTGCAATAAATTAGTGTAGAAACTTGATACACTTTTGACAGAGGAATATCAGAGTGGAATTTCACTTTTCATTATCGATCGAACTTTCACAACAAAGTTACTGTCTCCGACTAACTAGGCAGAAGGAATAGGTGACAAAGACTCATTTTTTTCACATGTGATGGTTTCAATGGAATCTACTGTTATGTGGGAACATTGATAATCCCAGTAGAGCAAATTGATTTTCTTTTGGTCAAAAATAGAGGGGGAAAGTTTTACAGAATGTGACTAAGAATCATCTTAGACAAGTTATCTTTCAGAAAGTTATGTTTTCCTTAAAGGAGAACATATAATTGTTTGCATGTAAACGCTTGTTCACAATTATTTGCTTGCAAAGATTGTTTTACTTGTTTACTTGTAAACAATTGTTACTTTGGAACAGTTATTTACTTGTAAAAAATCCAATTTTATGTTTCCTACCCTCAGGACTCTTCCTTGGAATATTATTTTTGAGTCGATAATCATCTTTGATTATTGTGATAAACTATTACTGCTATTATCTCTGTTTTGGAATACCACTTTACTACTGAACCATAACTGATAGTTATCTAAGAAGTTTTCTTAACATGGTTCTTCAGGCCTCAAGCCATCTTCTTTTAATATAAAGATAGCATTCATAAAGAAAAAAAATGAATCATGGACCACAGGTGACTACAATTTGAACAAACAGATCAGTCTTTATTGAACTAAAGCTTTCCAAATATGTAGCATGATTTAAATCCTTAAGATGCTTATGGCATCTTCATGCCATTCTATAATGCTTCTCATATACATGAAGGTATATAAAGCATGCTTTAATTCCCTGCCTTCCTTATATATATATATATGTGTGTGTATAAGAATTGGATAAAGTTAAAAGAGAATGATAATGATAACATTTCCCCTCAATAGAGTTGGTTAATTTCAAGGGATAAGAAATTTAAGATTTTGGTGAGAAAAACAATTGGGAGCATTTGAAGCATGACTGTGAGAGATGGTCTCCTGGGTAGTTTCCTAATGAAAACTTTTCTCATACAGTTTCTGGGTTTTGCCTTGGAAGGTAGATTCCCAAGTATTAAATGTTGTCTACAGTTACTTTATTTTTTAATTTTTTTTTAGGTTTTTGCAAGGCAAATGGGGTTAAGTGGCTTGCCCAAGCCACACAGCTAGGTCATTATTAAGCGTCTGAGACGAGATTTGAACCCAGGTACTCCTGACTCCAGGGCCAGTGCTTTATCCACTGTGTCACCTAGCCGCCCCTACAGTTACTTTAAAAATGGACTTTCTCCCTCTATCTCTTTCCCTTGGGCTTTGTTGTTTAATTATAGAAAGAAAACATTCTTATGCATAGGTGGTGAGAATGACACTTCAGTGAAGTTTCTTCATGAATACACTTTTGTGCACATTCAGGTGAGAATGAGTTTCATAAAAATTTCCTTATGAGTACATTATTATAGCCTTTATCTATACTGTTTGCTGGGAAGAAAAAAAGAATACTGTCTGGTCCCATATTCTTGGAACATGAGGTAATCTTAAGGAGAACTGAACTGATTTTCTCTTTCTTATTTGACATCTCCTCCAAATTTGGTCAAAAGAAATGAATGATGAGATTTTATAAAATATCATTTTATAGGGTATAGATTAGCTATGAATAATTATGGTAATAGGGGATTGAAAATTGTCTTTCTAATAGGATAGAGATTAATTATGAATAATGTAGGATAATGAGAACTGGATTTGAATTGTGATGGTTGGGCAGTATTAGTAAACAGATTGTGAACTCACCAGCCAATGGGTGGGATGAGACAGAATTTAGAGGTAAGATTATTATTTATTATAAAGATGACTTGTATGTTTTTATTTTGATACTCCCTGGCTGATGCTATTTTGCAAAGGGATGTGCTCTTTCCTTGAGGAAATAAAAATCTTTCCTGTTCCCTAACTCTGATTCAGAACTCTTGATTTCTGTGAGCTTTGTTTACTGACACAATGGGACACAGTTAAATGACAATGATAATACATTTCTCCTCAATAGAGTTTCAAGTGATAAGAGATTTAAGATTTTGGTGAGAAAAACAATAGGGTGTATTTGAAGGGTGTCTTTCTTATTGTTAAGGGGGAGGACTGGGAAAGGAAGATCTCAAACTCTGGAGAAACAGTGATAATTTCAGTAGAACAAGGTTTGATATTGATATCCTTTAGATCAATGTACTCCTGAGGATAAAGTTTTGCAGAATGGTGACCAGGAATAAAAACAATTTCATCTTAGCCAGGCTCTGTCCTAAACAGGCCCATTTTCTTGAAAGAAGACAAGATTCTCTTTAGAGATCTTTATGTAAAAATGGATTTTGATACCACCATTCTAAGGAAATCTCATCTGAAGCAACTCCCATCCACCTCAATATAACAGTGTGTTATGAATGACTAATTAAGAGGATAAGTGGTATGGTGAATTAATGTTGTACTTGCAATCTGGAAAAAAATAATTTCAAATCTGTCCTTAGGCACAAGAAACTTAATCTCTTTCAGCCTCAGTTTTCTCATCTGTAAAATGGGGATGTATCTATATCATCTATCTCTATCTCTCTATCTCTATCTCTATCTAATCTCTCTCTATATATCTATCTATAATCTCTCTCTATATATATATAACATGCAAAATCAAATTTCACCATTCACTTTTAAAACCTTGAATTCTGAATTTTCTTTCTTCCTCCCACCCCAATCATCTCTTTCATTGAGAAAGCAAGTTATTTGTTATTGATATAGGTCAGAAATGTGTAGCCATAAGAGTTATGTTGTAAGAGTGAACATAACTCCCTCCCCCTCCCCAGAAAACAGAAAACTCAAGAAAGATACAGTTTAAAAAAAGTCTGCATCAGTCTGTATTCAGGCACCAACAGCTTTGTCTTTGGTAATGGATAGTATTCTTTACCATAAGTTTTTCAGAGTTGCCTTGGTCACAGCATTGCTATGAAAATGTAAATCTATTCAGAGCTCCAACCTTGCTATCCTTTGTAAATAGCACATTTACTACTTTATACATAGTACATTTTCCATTGCATTTGCTCATGTAAGTTTTTTTTACTGAGAAAAGAACAAAATCTCATTTCATCATAATCACATGACACAATTCATCCAGTCATTCTCCAATCAATGGGCATCCCCTCAATCTCTAATTTCTTGATACCAGAGAAGAATTGCTAAAATATATGCCTATAGTTTCTTTTCCTTCCTGTTTTTCACCTCTTTTGATATATAGACCTAATAGTGGCACTGCTAGGTCAAGGAGAAGGTATAGTTTTATATTCCTTTGGACATAGTTCCCAATTGCTTTACAGTGATGTTGTATCACTTTGAACTCCTCCAAAAATGCATTATTCTCATTTTCCCTCATTTGTCACCTCTTTCTGCCCTATTAGTGAATCCAATAGGGATAAGATATAATCTCAGAACATTCCAGTCCATGTTTTTCTAATCAAGGAATTGGTCATTTAAAAAATGATTTAAATAGATATCATTGATAACCTGTTCTGAAAACTGTTCAAACCTTTTGATCATTTATCAGATCATTTAACAGATTTCTCTGTTTGAGAAATAAGACTTTTTTCAGGGAAACTTGTTTCAATACTATTGCTAACTGTTTTTTCCTTCCATCCTATTCTCCAACTCCCCATTTATTCTCTCCCTCCTCAAAAAGTGTTTTGCATCTGACTACTCCCTCCTAAAATCCTTCCTTCCTATCATACCTCCCCTTGGTTTTCTCCCATACCTTTCCTCCCTTTCTATCCTCTAGAGTAACATTTATATCTTTTAAGATAGTTTTTTTAGGTTTTTGCAAGGCAAATGGGGTTAAGTGGCTTGCCCAAGGCCACACAGCTAGGTAATTATTAAATGTCTGAGACCAGATTTGAACCCAGGTAATGTCCCAGTTTTCCCACATCCTCTCAAACATTTCCATTTCCATTTTCTGTTATATTAAGGAATCTGATAGGTGTGAGGTGGTATCTCAAAATGGCTTTAATTTGAATTTCTCTAATCAATAACAATTTAAGAATTTTTTTTCATATGGCATAGACAATTTTCTTCTGAAAATCTGTTCATATACTTTGAATTTGAATTGAGAAATGAGTGATTTAACAACAGAATTGCTTGTGAAAATTATTTCCCAGTTTCCTGCTTTCTTTATAAGCTCATTGCATTGGTTTTGTTTTTTCCAAAATATTTTAAATTTAAAGTAATCATATCATCTATTTTGCTCTTTTCCTCTATGTCACTTATTTGGTCACAAATTCTTCCCCTCCACATAGAAGAGAGATAAACTATTCTCCTAACTGGCTTTTAGGATTACCCTTTATGTTTAAATCATGCATTCATTTCAACTTTATCTTGGTTAGGCTGTGAGATGTTAGTCTATGCCTAGATTTTGCCATATAATTTTCCAAATTCCCTAAGTCGTTTTTGTCAATTAATCTTATATCAGAAAATTTAAAGCATTTTACTATAGGCATTCTCTACTGTTTCTTTTATCTAATACTCTGTTGTTTAGCTAGTATTAAATAACTTTGATTACTGACAATTTATAATATAGTTTTAGATTTCATATGGCTAGGTCATCTTCCTTTGCATTTCTACAAAATTAATTAACTTTATGTTTTGTTCCTTTAAATGCATTTGGTTAATCTTTTTTCCAGCTCTATAAAATGATAGTTTTGACATGACACTGAATAAGTAGATTAATTTAAGTATAATTATCATTTTAATATATTACCCATGAACAATTAATATTATTCAATTATTTAGATCTTACTTTATTTGATTGAAATGTTACAGTTGTATTTGATGAAGAAACAAACTGCAAATTCAACTATAACTTTAACTGTGGAACCTTATACAATATAAATTGGAATTTTGTCTACTGATGGGAAATTCTCCAAGTGAAACTTTAAAGAATGACTTGTCGGAGAATAATTTATACAGTCCTGAATTAACTTTGCCATCTTTTGCATCTATTTAAATAAAATATTTATATTACACTCAATTGATAAAAAATGTTTCTGACAGGTCTATGCTTGAAATAAAGTGTATAGCCAAAGAGGGATATAGCTAGATGTAGTTGGAGAAGCTAGAGAAAACTATATCGTAGCAAGTTGATATTTCAAAGTTAAGAGATTGGTAGAGAAACTTCATCTTTTTGAACAAAGTGCTTCATCTCCACTCCCATGAAGGTTAAGGGGCTGATTTTTTCATCCTTAGAAAGAACAATTTATCTTAGAGTGACTTTACCATTGGCAATGCTAATTTTAGTCATTTATATTTCAGGCCAATTCTATATCTTGGTTCATTGAATGGGAAATAGCTAAGTGTTTTGTTGTCTTCTAAATAGATCATGTTATATATTTATAACTAGTGAGCCATTATCTTTTCTCTCAACTGCATGAATCCTTACAAATTGACAGCATGTAGGAATCCCCAATTCCAGGAAGAATGGAAGTATTTTATATTTCTCATGATTCTTCCATATGAAATGTTCTTAAATGGTAAAAAAATTGGTCAAAATATTTGACCATACTACTCCTAACTCTGGCAGCTACTTATTACCATTAGGATAAAACAAAAACTTCTCTGTTCAATTTTTAAAGCCCTTCACAAAATAAACAAATACTATATTTTCAACATAATTGCTTAAGTCTGAAATTCAGCTAAATTGGTATTGTCTTTTGTGTTTGTTTTGAATAGCACCCCATCACCTATCACATTGTCCTATTTTTTTGTCCATGTCAATATTTGAAATGTCTCTCTGTTCTTCCCCTCTTCTTCCTAACATCTTCTCCTTTTCAAGATGAGTTCAAGTTGTATATGATGCCTTTTCTGAACCTCCCAGTTTCTTTTTGCTATTTCCACTGAGGCAATCAACTAGCCCATCACTTGGCATTATTTAGTAAATACTATGTCTCAGGCATTTTACTAAGTTCTGGGGGTGACAAAGAAAAGCCGAAAGACAATCTGCTATTGAGAAGCTCATATCATAATGTGAACGACAACATACAACATTTGTGTGCAAACAGAATATGAGTAGGATAAATTGGGGTGGGAGTAGAAGGCATTAAGACAAAGGAGACCTTGCAAGAGCTTCTTGCAGAAAATGAGAATATAACTGATTTTCAAAAATCCAGGAAAACTAGGAAGCAGAAGGAAGAGAGAATGAGTTTCAGGAATGGGGAAACAGCTCATGAAAATGATAAGAGTCAATAGACGGAGTTTCTGGTTCATGTAATAGCAAAGAGGCCAGTGTTACTTGATAATAAGTATCATAAAGGAAAGAGAAGTGCAAGAAGACTGGTAAGGTTCTATGCAATGAAGGTCTTTAAAACACATGCTTAGAAGATTGTTATATTTGATCCTGGAGGATCTAAGAGGGAGTCAGTGGAGTCTGTTCAATAAGAAAATGAAATGGTCAGACATGTTTTAGAAAGATCATTTGGAAAACTGAAGAATGGTTTTTGGGGACTTGAGTCAAGGAAATAAACTATCGTAATATTGAAGGAGTGGATGCTTAAAGTCATGAGGCCCTAAAGCAAAGTAGAATTAGTGTCCGAGGAGAGAAGGGATGTATGTATATGAGAGATATTCAAAGAAGAAAATAATAGTAATTGACAATCGATTTGATATAGAGGTGAGAGTGTGGTAGAGGACACCTACATTGTGAGCCAAGGTAACTGGGAGGATGGCCATATTCTTGACAGTAATAAAGAAGTTAAGAAGTTATAAAGAGTGGGAAATTTGTTGGAGAATGTTAATGATTTTAATTTTAGACATGTTGAGATTAATATGTCTTCGAATCATAGAGTTTGATATTTTTAATAGGCAGTTGGAGCTGCAAAATTGAAGATAGAGAGGTTAGATTTGGACAAGTTTATATGAGAGTCATCTACATAAAGATGATAATTGAAACCATGGGAAATGATGAGATCACTAAACAACACTATTGAGGGAGAAAAGAAGATTCAGGACAGAGTTTTATGGGCTGCTCATGGCGGGTGTGTGAGACCTACTAACAGAGTTCCAACAAAGTTAGATAGTTGGAGAACCAGAAGAGATCACTGTTAGGAAAACATTAATAGAAGAGAAAATCCAGCAGAAAGTAATTGGTAGTGTCAGATTATTCAGAACAAAGAAATTCTCTTAATTTTAAAAACGAATGACCTTTTTTTCTTGTCAATAAAGATGAGGATTGAGAGAAAAAAGCCATTAGGTTTTTTGTTTGTTTGGGTATTTTTTAGTTTTTTGCAAGGCAAATGGGGTTAAGTGGCTTGCCCAAGGCCACACAGCTAGGTAATTATTAAGTGTCTGAGGTCGTATTTGAACCCAGGTACTCCTGACTCCAGGACCGGTGCTTTATCCACTGTGCCACCTAGCCTCCCTATTAGGTTTGACAATTAAGAGATAATTATTACTTTTGGGATGAGTAGTTTTGATTGAATGAATGTTTCAGAAGAAGAGATAAGAAGAACAAAAGAGATGAAAAGAAAGTTGGCACTTCTTGTAGTTGATCTTTTCATCTTAGGACAGTAAGGATCCTCTTTAAAATTATTCTCTGTATACTAACATGGGGCAGCTGCATGACTCAGTCTGGACTCAGAATGACCTGAGTTTAAATCTGGCCATACAAAATTACTAGCTTTGTGACCCTGGACAAGTCATCTTACCCTTTTTTGCTCATATGTAAAATGAACTAGAAATGGAATGGCAAACCATTTCAGCATCTTTGCCAAGAAAACCCACAAAAAAGTTCAGAAACAGCTATGCAGGACTGTAATCAACTAAACAGAAACAAATTTATCTGTGCATTTGATGTCCTCCTTAGTAAGGTCTTTGAAAGATGAGATTACTTCATTCTTTGTTTATGCATCCCCAGAAACTAGCACAATGTCTGATATATTGTAGGTGGTTAATGAGTGCCCATTGATCAACTTATTGGGGACATATAGAAAACATTCAATGTCCTTAATTCCTTAGGACGAAACTCATTCCAGATGTGTTCTATTCCAGATTTAAATGAGACAATATTTTAAAAAACACCTAATGGAAATGAAAACTGTCACCTAATAAGAACATCTGGTCCTGGAAAAATTCAACATTTTCTGAGGGCTTGGAAAATTAGAATTTGGTGTCAATAAGGGGGTTGTGGTAAATGAAATTCAGTTACTATGCCTTTTGCACATCCTTTCCTGTTTGCCCTTTCCTCCTTCACACAGACCATTTTGGTTTGGTGCTTCCCACTGCTACAAGATTCAAGATAGACAAGAGTGAAAGCGTTTGCCAAGAAAGTTCCATCATAAATAATGTCCACTAAAAATATGACTGTGACTTGCTGGGCATTTCTAGCAATACAAAGTATTTGGGTTCCAGGAGTAGGATGATGGCAAAGTTGAATAGAATGGACTGTCATGACACAAATTAGAGTAGTTTTATCCTACTGATGAAGATGTCACCTCGTATGAGTGGAGAGTATACTTTATTGATAAACAATTATCACCTAACAAGAGGAATATGTATGATTAAATGAATACAAAGGGATGCAGTTACCAGTTGTGTAATTTTGACTGAATCCTGCAAAGTCAAATCCCCTAAGACAGACAATAATACCACAGCACTGAGATGCCTTGGTGATATGGGAAAGACCTACATCTAAAATGCCAAGGTTTCTCCTTATATGCAAGCCAACACTTGTCATCCTCTTCCCACTGTATCAGGACACAGGATTCAGATGTTTCTGCTTGCGATAGTAAGAATAGCAGCCTTGTATGATACCTTTATATTGTGATCCAAAGTATGTGCATGTCATGATATTTTTTTTTGATGTCAGGGTCAAGCACAAAGGACAACAGCAACAACATCCCATAAGCTACAGTCTTGTTTGCAAGTCATTTCATCACAATGCTAAAGTGTTGGTCCAGTTTCTGCATTAGTATGCATTAGGCAATTGAGGCTGGAATCTTACATGTTACTGTAACAGTACTTCAGGGTGAGAAGCAGGCCATATCTCGAATGGTGCTTGTTTTTTCTGATCTGTTCAAATAAATCTGTTCCTGCTGTTGCCAGATTTTCCAGGTCATAAACAGAATATGGATTTTTTGGTCCTATAGATTGTCCAGATAGAAATAAACAAATGATTAAATGAAAGGAGACATAAAGGAATGAATGAATAAACAAATTGAATTGCCATGTTAACAAAAGACCTCTGGGGAGAATGATTCTACATGAAAGCAAACTCAATCACAGATAACTTAGGGTTTACAAAAAGAAACTTTATAGGGGAAGAGAAAGGGATAGAGACAGAGACAAACAAAGACAGAGATAGAGAGACAGACAGAGACAACAGACAGTACTCAGATCCTCAAGAAGGAGTGGGCAAAGAGTAAAATAGTTTTGTTTTCTAGAGGTTTGGGAAACAAAGTAGGGATTAAAATTGGGCAAGTGGGAGTGATGTCTGTGGACCCAATAAGCCAAGATGTTTGCCTTGAGCAAGGCCTTGAGTCTTCAGTTGTTGCTCATGGTTGTCCTTGAGCTGTTTTGTTTCTGGGAACTACAGCTATCTCCAAAATGGGCCAGATTTTACTACCAAAGGATCACTGGGATGTCAGGGAGCTCTGACCTTCAGAGATCTCTCTAATTGACTTGGTATTACTTGCTCCCCTGTGAGGAAAGGAAATTCTAACATGTAGTATAGTCATAAAAGAACCCATGTTCACAGAAGTAATGTTCATAAAACCAGTCATAGACAATAGTTGCGAGGAAGGAAACTTGACTTGGTTTGCTCTGTACCCCCTCCCCACAAGTACTTCTGACATTCTCTTACTTTGTTTTTGTTCAGTCGTTGTCTAAATCTTTGTGACCTATTTGGGGTTTTCTTGGCAAAAACTGTACAGTGGTTTACTATTTCTTACCTCAGCTCATTTTACAGATGACAAAACTGATGCTTGCTTATTGTTTCTTGCTACTCAGGACACAATTCTGCTCTTGTCAAAGTTCAAGACTTCCTCATCAGAACCTGCTCTTAGTTTACTGTGATTTTGGAAAGGATTTGGCACAATAATGCCTACCAAAATATCTGGAGAGAGATTGGAAGAGGATCTTTATGGCATTTTTTGGGGGGGGGGTTGTAGGTCTTTGGCCTGTAAATCTTTTTTTTTTTGCAAGGCAATGGGGTTAAGTGGCTTGCCCAAGGCCACAAAGCTAGGTCATTATTAAGTGTCTGAGGCTGGATTTGAACTCAGGCACTCCTGACTCCAGGGCTGGTGCTCTATCCACTACACCACCTAGCCACCCCTGGCCTGTAAATATTTTTAATAATTGTCTTGACATGTTAATATTTCCTTGAAGCTCACCTAGAATATATTAAGCCTCAACTAACAGAGGTGTCAAAGAACCTATATCTGGAACTTAACAGAGCAAGGAAAATGATCAAATTGACCCAGTTCAATTATTTTTCTTGATCATCTTGAAATCTGCGTTGCTACTTCTTAAACATTTTCTCCCAGCCTTCTACCTGTTGCTCTGTCAAGTTCCAGATATAGGCTCTCTAACACCTCTGTAAGATGGGATTTAACAAATAGGTCAAGACATATCCTAGGCCAAATGCTTCTTTAGAATGTTTCATGTCCCAGCTTGAATTACAGTTCTGCAGGAAGTTTTTTTTTTTCTTTCTCTTATAATCTTTATTTCTATTACCTTCCCTCTGTATATATGACTGGAGATGGCCCTGGATATGAGGCATTCAGGGTTAAGTATCAAGTAAAAGAAGGTAAACTTCAGTGTCAAATGCTACAGAGAGGTGAAGAAGGTTTGAGAAAAGACCATCAGACTTTGCAGTTAAGTTATCATTAATAAATGCAGAGCTAAACATGTCTTTTCAGGTAATTCATAACAGAAGTTTAAATATACACCCCAAACAGTGTATGTAGTCACAGTTTCCTGCATATCTGCACAAGATTAAAATGTAATTAGAAAATATTTAACAAAATAAACAAAAATTAAATTGAATATATAATATTGATATATTGTTTCCAAATCCATATATGACCTGTAATTTATATATGGTTTAGCGGTTCCCATTTCAATTTTAGTTTGATGTGGTTTAGCTATACTATACTTCAACCTAAGCCTGAATTCAGAAAGAATTTTCTACCTGAGTTTAAATCTGATCTCAGCCAGTTACTAGTTTTCAAATGGCAAGTCAGTCAACCTTATTTGCATCAGTTTTGTCATCTGTAAAATGAGCTGAAGTAAGAAATAGTAAACCACTGCACAGTTTTTGCCAAGAAAACCCCAAATGGGTCACAAAGAGTTAGACAACGACTGAACAAAAACAACAAAGTATTTAGATGATAATATTTTATTTGTGTGTCTTTATTGATCTTTTTGTCAATACTCTCTACCATGTATTCCATTTTCTCAGTCATCTTATATTACTTTATCTTCTTGATATGCCATACATATTTACATTTTTACCTGTTCTAGTCTGTAATAAAATAGAGGAAAGTTTTAATCAAAGGTTTTGAGACTTAGCCATTGATCAGTGTTTTAGTGAATCTTATTCTCAGGTTACTATGAGGATCATGCATGAAACCAACCAAAAATCAAGAGGAAGGAAATGCCTAAGGGCATGGACCCTGATGGGAGAAAATTGAAGAGGAGGAGGAAGTGAATTACATACAGCATGCGCAGTGATATTCAGAACTCATTTTACATTGTTAAAGGAAGGGTTGAGCAAGGAACACTAGTTACAATGGCTTCTCAGTTTTTCATCAACATTAGTCTGGGGGTTTCTCCTGATTATTTTCCTCATGACTACCCCCAAACCAGTCTAGGACTAAAGAAACAGTTGCTGAAAGGAGTTTGCTTGCTGGAGGAATAGAAAGGGTACAGTTACATAATTGGGCCCCATGCAGTGGACTCTCAGTATCTCATTATAGCAGTTTCCAATCATTCCCTTTCACTTTTTAAAGGTCACCAATATAATCCTACTTCAATGAAAAGGGCGGGGGGAGGATGGAAGAAAGAGAATGATGATGAAAAGATCTGTTTAAGAAATAGCTTTGCAATAAAATCACCATAGGAAAACAAGGAAGAGTAGCAAGTGGAGACAGATTAAAGATGCAGGAGAAGAGATGAACAAAGAAAAAATATCCCAAAAATATTTTAAAGAAAAAGAAATTGTCAAAGTCTCTTGAAAAAATTAAATAATTTTGTCAATTCTTGTAAAAATTAAAGAATTTGTAAATCTCCCAAAAATGATAAGGAAGAAACTCAATAGTTCAGAAGATCATTCAAAGAATAAATTGAAAATATTAAATGAATTGGGAGCAAAAAGCTCACAAAAAACTTTTAAAAAAAGAGTTAAGGGAAAAAAAAACTCCAAATTCTCAAGTTCTCTGATAAGAAAATGACAGAATTAGAATTCAAAATTTAAAGGCTGGAAGAAAACTAACAACTTGCTTGAAAGAAAATATAAGAACTCTGAAAGTGAATTTTGAACTTGAAAATAAGATGATGAAATAATTTGAATGTTATAATTGCTGGAGAAAATAATAGGAGTGTACCTAGCAAGACAAATTTAAGAACTCTATGAATAGTTACTAAACACTTTTCACACAATTAGAGTCAGATTCAAATAATTCCAAAAGCAGTGATTTCTGATAGATAGGTTGAGTTAATATAGTAAAAATGACAAGTCTAACTAAATTAACTTACTAGTTCAGTTACAAATCAAGCAAAATTCCAAAAAAAATATAGAACTAGAAAAAAATAGCAAAATTCATCTAGAAGACAAAATTCATGAATATGAAAGGAATTAATGAAAAAATGAGGAAGAATTTGTGAACAAGTTGTGAACAAGTATCTCAAAATAAATTATATAGTATGAATCATCAAAACAAAAGAAAAGGAGTGATGGATCAATGGAAAAGATTAGATTAGATACACAAGACTGTAATAAATGGCCATAGTATTTGATAAATTCAAAAATGCAATCATGAGGACAAGAAATCATTATCTGAGGAAAACTTGTGGAAAAATTGGAAAAAAATGGCAAAAACTAGGTATAGACCAACATCTTTCAGCATATGCCAAGATAAAGTGAAATAGGTATATAGATATATACAGAAAGGGTGTTAGTAAAAGCAAACTAGGGCAGTATGGAAAATTTTACTGGTCACATCTATGGAAAAAGAATAATTTATGACCAAAAAAGCAAAAAGGAAAATTATGTGATATAAAACATAAATAAAATTAAAATGTAAATTATAAAAAAATAAATTTAAAAGTTTTTGCATAAACAAAACCAATGCAGCCAAGATTAAAAGAAAAGCAGAAAGTTGGAAAACAATCTTTACAGCCAGTTATCTGATGAGTTTCATTTCTCAATTATACAGAGAACTAAGTCATATTTATAAAAAATGTCATTCTTCAATTGATGAATTGTCAATGTGACAGGCAGATTATAGATAACAGAATAAAACCTCCCTATACTCATATAAGACATGCTCCAAATAAGTATTGATCAAGTGGATCCCAATTAGTTGGGGAATGACTTAAGTTGTGCTGTATAAACAACATGGAATACAACTGTACTATAAGAAATAAAAAGCAGGCAGATTACAGAAATACTTGGACTTTTATGAAGTCATGAAAAATGAAGTCACCAGAAAGACTGTACACAGTGTCAGCAGCATTGTGAAATGGTCAACCCTATAAATCACATACGTCTTCTGATTACTATAATGATCCAAGACAACCCCAAAAGACTCATGATGAAAAATTCAGTCCTTCTCCAAAGATTGTACTGGTATTGTGTAAATACAGACTGAAGCATCCTCTCCTGTCTTCCTTCCTTCCTTCTTCCTTCCTTCCTTCCTTCCTTCCTTCCTTCCTTCCTTCCTTCCTTGCTTCCTTCCTTCCTTCCTTCCTTCCTTCCTTCCTTCCTTCCTTCCTTCCTTCCTCCCTTCCCTCCTTCTTCCTTCATTCCTTCCTCCTTTCCTTTCTTCCTTTTTGAGTAGTGGTAGAAAATTGTAAACTAAGGAAGACCCCATCAAATGGGCAATGGATAAAAACATTGTAAAATTTGTATGTGATTGATTACTGCTATGCAATAAGAAATAATGAAAAAAAATGGTTTCAGAGAAGCCTGAGTAGACTTGTGTAAAGTAGAAAAGTGCTAAAAGTGGCATCTCTAAAATTGATATTTATCTTTAATTAAAATAGGAAACACTAAAAATGCTTTCCCAAAGCAGAGATAAAGCAAGTATTCCTTAATTTTTCTATTATATTTGACATAGTTTTAGAAATATTGGCTTTGCACCCCCTCAAGGACCATTCAACATCTACCATTGTGGGTTTTCCTGAGCAGGTAAAACAGTAATGACTAAGAACAAGAGTGGTATAAAGTGTAATAAATGGCCATAGTATTTGATAAACTCACTGCTTTTCACCTTAGGGATTTAGGAATAGCTCAAAAGGGTTGGGATTTCTTTACATTTTAGCTCAAGAATCTATATCATTTTGCTTTCCATTATAAATTTGTTGATTAGATATTATAAGAGCAATTGACAGAATACATTCCCATCTCACCACCTAACTGGGGAAAGTATTTCATAAATGCACATAAGCACACAGAAATACATGCACATAATTTCTTTGGGATGATGAACTTAGAGTATAAAGGTGATAAGTCATATGTGTAAACAGTAAAGGCATATGCTGATGCAGCAGATAAAGAGTCATTTCTGGAGCAGGAAGACCTGAGTTCAATTATGAATTCAAATACTTAGCAGCAGTATGACCCTGAACAAATCTCTAAACCCTTAACCTTTTCATTTGTAAAATGAGCTGGAGAAGGAAACAGTAAGCTACTATTGTACCTTTCCTAAGAAAACTACAAAAATGTAGTAAAGAAAACTACAAAAATGATCAGAAAACAACCAAACAGCTAAAGTCTGTGTGTGTGTGTGTGTGTGTGTGTGTGTGTGTGTGTGTGTGTGTGTACAGAAAACACAAGCACACACTGTCCTTAATTAATACTATAGATTACTGTTGCATTTTGTAGAGGAAACAGTCAAAGCAATCAATGTAGTTCTTTTTTTTTTCTTTTTTTAGGTTTTTTGCAAGGGAATGGGAATAAGTGGCTTGCCCAAGGCCACATAGCTAGGTAATTATTAAGTGTTTGAGGACAGATTTGAACTCAGGTATTCCTGGCTCTAGGGCCAGTGTTTTATCCACTGCACCACCTAGCCGCCCAATGTAGATTTTAAGATTATTAGGATTGGTGTCTTGGTGTTTGAATTTTCTGAAATAAACTCTTTGTTTCTTGATATTTGAAAAGAAAAAAAAAATCTAATGAGGACCAGGAAAACAGCTGAGAAGCCAAGGGACATTATTATAAAGCTATAAAGAGAGAGAGAAAAGAGAATATAGGATTTTTTTTATCATTGTGAAAATTTCAAATAGTCACAGTTCTGCAATTGTGTGAAATTTTATTTGTTTCTTTGCAAGGGAAAAGTACTTGTTCCCTTTAACAAAATGGTAAGTCAGAACAGGAATTGCTTAGAAAGCTATTGAGTCTTGCAACTAGAAACATTTAGAGGGGAATATATTCACCAGAGACCAGGGGAAGAAAAAGTAGCATTTATTATGATTTAGGGATGTGAACCAAATGTCTTTAGTGGTATAGAAATGACTAAGATGTTATCCAATCCTCCACTTAAACCTGTTCACACACATACACAACATAATTTTTAAAAACTTTACATAATGATTTGTTGAATGATGCACTCATTCTTTAAAATTACTTTTTTATTTTATAATTAATTTTAGGTCATCTTTCCATGGTCCTTTATATAAATTTTGAAGGCTATCAACATGAATATCATTGTTTTGCACTATAGGAATTGTAGAAAAATCACTGAATTAGACATCTGGTGCCCTCTAAGCAATACCTGTCTTCAAAAATTTATGCCCTTAGACAAACTTCTCTTATATAACCAACCTCTCCAAGTCTCTATTTCCTTATTAGAAAAATGGTTTTATAAGAAGACAGCAACTTTCTTCCTTCTCTCTCTCTGTCTCTGTCTCTCTTTCTCTATCTCTCTCTCTGTCTCTCTCTTGGTCTCTGTCTCTCTCTCTCTATCTCTCACTCTCTCTCTCTCTCTCTCTCTCTCTCTCTCTCTCTCTCTCTCTCTCTCTCTCTCTCTCTCTCTCCCTCCCTGTCTTTCACACATATACACACAACATACACATTCACAGGAATAGTAGATGGAAAACAATTAACTTTATTTAACTTCTGTTATGGTTCAAATTCAAGTGCCTCAGTAATGTCCAAACCTAACTAGAATAAATATAGGACAACAACAGAAAATGACTCTGCTTCTAGCAAAGAAAATACAAATTTTATATTGGAACTCATTCTACCTAGAATTTCTTTGAGATTCTTATCTGAGTGTGGTGTCTTGTAATCTTGCCTCTGTAATAAATGTAATGTCTGTTGCCCACTTTAAGAAGAAGTTTTCCAGTCAGATACCTTGGCAGGAGAATGAAATAGTCATCAAGTCATTCTGAAGGAACCTTTAGAGCAATGTCAAGAAGAGCAACCAGTAAGTATTGCTGTGAACCTAGCATGATATATCCAGAGATCAATGAAAAAAAGCATACAGTGAATGGTCCATTGAATAGCAAATCCAATAGGATCATTGAATGACACTGCCAGGAGACATGAACTATCTTGAAGTCTCAAAGACTTGTTGCCTACATGTACCTCAGATTCCCATGTTTCTTACATGTGACCTCCCTACAAGTGAACTCTGATCACACAAGTTCCTTGTACGTCTGCTCCTTATTCATGATTGTTATTCATGCGCTCTTTCCACTAATGATATGCAGTTTTGCAGATGAGCATGCTTCCGGTATATGCAACAGATGCACTGCTGCTAGATTTTTCACCTGCTATTTCATTAGATGATTAATTTTGAAATAATTGTGTTGTCAGGATAACTAGTAAGCAGTATGAGATAGAAAGAGAAATTACATTCAATAGAACTGTAAAATATTTGGAAATAATATAAGGGAGGCAGGAGGCAGCTCAGAGTGGAGGGAGACAAGGAATTTTCAGCGAGGAGCTTTTAGGTCCTGGGTCTGCTAGTTCACCTTTTCCAGGTGAATACATATGAACCCAGAACTCCACTCTGAAGCTGAGCAATGGTATGGGAAAATCATCTAAGATAAAACTCACAGTAAAGAATAATGAGTGTGGCAAAACCTTAAGAGAGATGAATCAATCAATCTGGTGGGACTCCTTATTTTGCATCAGAAAATTCTTACTGCAGAGAAAGTCAAATTTCAGAAAACTTTAAACTGTAACTCAAGTCTTCTTAT